>NC_061103.1:54487542-54534827 GCF_015104395.2 Macrobrachium nipponense
ACGCCGAGCGCGCACGCCAGGTGGTGTCGCCTGGCTGAACGTTTCTGTTGAAGTCTTCAAGCTGATTTGGGCCTAAAGATTTTTTACCTAACTTCGGTGATCCCTTCTACATCGCCTGCGAAGAATGTGAAGTAAGCAGTGCTTCGGAGGAAGCTTAAGTGAAAAGGCAACTTCGTTTTCGAAACCCAGCAAGACCACGGGGGTTTCGTGAATTATAGAGGTCTTTGTCAGTAATATTGCTTTTCGTAAAGTCCAGGATTGGATGGAGTTATGGAAAGCTCAAGGAAAGATCTCTTTTGCTCTACCGCAGTCAAGAAACTTTGCGGTAAGGCAGCTATGGGTTATGTAAAAGCTCGACGTCCTGCACGTCAGGACTCTCGGCAACGTTCAGTAGGATTCTTGCAAAGGCACTCATCAAAAGGAGGAAAGCGCAAGACAGGACTTCCTTTGCCATACTGCCAATAAATTTTGATACGGGAGAGGAAGCTGGTTGGAGAGTTTCTTCCTCTTTCCAGGATAATTTTGCAAGCTTTTTAGCCCATCTGAAAGGGCTTTTCAGATGATAGATTTTGTTAGTTCCTAGTCGGACTTACGCTGCCGAATTGAACATCGTCGTTCTACCTGTCGTAAGCCGTCTCTTAACAGGATTCTTGCCCCTTCCTCGTTTGAGACGGGAATCGAAAATAAAATGCTTGACTTCCTGGATTACGTTTTGTCAATTCAGGTGAATTTCCCCCTCCATTGACAATATACTATCGTTTTGTCAAGTAAGTGGGTATCCCCATCATTGACAAATTATCTCTTTGTCCCGTAAATGGGTTAGTTCTCATTGACAACTTCTCATTAACTTTATATTGCGTAAGCGGATAAGCTCTTATTGACAAGATTCGGAAGAGCTCTCATTCATCATTCGCAGACTCGTTACAAGAAATAGACTTGTAGACTACGTCAATGAACGCTTATGTCCAATAAACATAAGAAGCTTGAGCTGTCCGCTTTCAATTCTCTTGAGTTTTGTTTATGAAACTTGCCTGTCAGATATGTATGTAGCTGTATTTCCGAATTCAGCTATAGTATATATTGTCTGCCAGGTAGTATGAAAAAAACTTTATTGCATAATATCATATTTTGCCTTGCGTTATTTTACTACTGGTGGCTCAAGGTCATATACCTTGCTGTAGTTACCTCTTCGGATGGCAACCGAGAGGTCTATTGTCTATTAATTTAAGGACATTTAATCGTTACTACCCTGCAGCCTTCAGGAGTTTCCGATTTATCTTTTACCTGTTGTATGGTAGTGTTATGACACACAAACGCATCTATATTTAGCGTTTTCTGTTTCGCTTAAATATACCAGATCTTGAGAGTCTCTTTATGCTAAAATTACGGACCTATTTCTTCGTAGAATAGGGTGGGTAGCTGGCAAACCCAGGCATAAAGTTAAGAGACGACGATCGTAAGCTGCTGCTGTCACTGTCCTCTCCGCCAGTCCAAAACGAGGCAGTACCAGCTCGTTCGCTGTCATGCGCTGTAGGTTACGTCTCTCTCTCCTGCGGGATTGACTGACTAACCGTATCTCTGTGCTGGCAGTTCGGCTCTCTCTCTCCTGCGGGATTGACTGACTAAACCTGTATCTCTGCCCTACAATCACGGACTTTAGCCTAAGATTGAGGGGATTTCTTACATGAATGAATAAACATTGCATTCGTTTTGCCTTACTATGTTCTCAGAGATATCGCTTACTCCTTTCGGTGCTCGTTACCCGCACGGTATAGGACTACGAGTCTACCACAACATTTCACTATTATATGCTCTCCTGCTTAGGCAAAGCGCAGCCTTTTTAGGGAAAGAAGTATACTGTGTGAGGGAATGGATGAGCTTGCTGGGGACCATTTCCTTCCTAAAGAAGTTTGTTTCCCTGAATAGACTGCAATTCAGACCTCTACAGTTGTTTTTTCCTACCGGGAACTGAAATTTTATTAAAGATCTAGGAATGATTCTGAAACATCTCTTCGGTGCGTTAAGTATCACTTGAGGTGATAGAAAGAAGGTGCCGGACATCTGGAGAGGGTTTCAGATGTCCTGGATCATAATCTGAAAGAAGTGGAAGCAATTCTGTCGTCCCTCCAGTCCTGGAAACGAGTTTTTGGAACCAGTGGTCCATATCAACTCTGATCTTCCACAGCTCTCTCATATCTTAGGAAGTATTCTTCTCTCGGTCCCTGTTCGGGTTTACGAGAAAGAGCCTATTATAACAACAGACGTAGAATGTAACGATCCTCTAGAGGTTCGTTACAGGATTGCAAAAGTCCGTACGAATCGTCTCGATCGACGGCAGCAACTACTGACTCCGAGTGGAATCTTTCTTTAGAAGTATGTTGAGAGTTATGGAGACTTTAGGGACGTCCTTTCATACATCTCTTCGCTATGATATTGAACAGGGATGGATGTTTAGTCCCCTTTTTTTCCCCTTTTTCAAACGCTTTTAGGAAATGTAATAAGATGATTTATACCCAGCACAGGGAGCGACAATGACGCTAATCGCCCCATGTTGGCCTTCAAGATCCTAGATTCACAGAGGTCACGTCCTTCCAAGGACCTGCCGAGAGAGTCGGTCTACTTTAACACGAAAGGTACCTATAACCTCTCCGCTCTGAGTCTGACTACGTTCAGACTATCGAGATGTTTGACAGCATAAGATTGCCGTCTTCCCTTTCCGTTTGAAGAATGGGATAAGCTGCAGTCACAACTATTAAGAATACGCAAATATGTTGTTGACGGCCTTGGGCTCAGAGATTTGCTTCTGTCAAACAACAAAGCCCTTCACGATCTTTGAGTTCTGTGGAATCTCGAAACTCGCTCACCATCTACTTTTTGTCTCACCTGTTTTCTCGGAGTCAGACACTCGTGCGAGATCAGGAGACACATAGTAGCCCTGAGTTTCTTGTTGACGAAGTCGGTTGCGTTTACACACCCCCGATGATCGTTTAACATGAGACCAGGTTGGACTGTCAGGCATTCGTCCTTCGGGACTGAATCGCCTTTTTGCTCCTCGCTCCTTTCTCCCTGGCACCAGAAGCTCGAGTCAGGAGTGGCTCAGGAGTTGATTCGCTAACGACGTTGGGTTGCGTTCATACCACAAGGTTTTGTTTGCTTAGCTTGAATCGCCCAGGCAGTCCAGACACTCATCCTTCAGCGAAGAATAGTTGCCTTATGGTCTTCAGGGTACAGCCTTGCTGTCCTTGATGCGTCTGACTGGTCAAACTGGGTCGGTCACCTGACTTTAGTACAGACTGACTGACTGTGCATGTCCAGATCGAAGCTTTCAATATGGAACTTAGACATAGTCTGAAGTTCTTGATGTCAAAGCATCCGAACATCTCCTAGCTGTTAACTTCTTGCACGTGATCAGGAAGGCCCTTTTCTAACCACCCTAGATACGACAAAGAGGTTAGTGAGGTTTTCAGCCATCGTCAGAAGTTTTGGCATTAGAGAACACAAGGCGGTGCGTTCTCTAAGCCTTCCGTTGTGGCCTAAGAATGGAAACCCGTTCTTGTTCTTGGGCCAGGAGCTTGGAATCAAGGATGGCACAAGTTATTGGGCAGGAGCCAGAGAGAGTCCTGTGCCCTGTCAGGTCTCTCAAGTTTTATCTACATAAAACTCAAGAAAGTCGAAGTCGTACGGACAATCTGCAGTGTTCCGAAAAGACCGACTTGCCCATATCGAAGAACACCCTGGCTTTATTGTTAAGGAGTTCTTTCAAAAAAGCTCCTTCATTGTGTTGGCACAAAGATTTGAAATCTTTTGATTTGAATGCTCACGAGGTGAGGGGCGCGGCCTCGGAAGCATTTCCAACAGAGCATGGCACTCAGCAACATCCTGAGTACCATGTTTTTAGCGAAGCAACTCTGTGTTCAATTCACACTCCCTGCGAGATGTGAAGAGTGACATATGAGTCTGCTGCTCGCTAGGGCCATACGTGTCTGCAGACACAATCTTGGGGGCAAGTAGTACCACTCATCCTATCCTGTAGAAAATGGTTAGGAAGAGCTCTTAATTTAGTAGTTGAGTCGCCGACAACGGCGACTTCTTAACTCTTAAGCCTTAGTTTAACACACCTTAACTTTGGCTAGGTTGGTCAGGTGGTGATATATATATATATATATTTATTTTACTTCTTAGCCCTCATGGTATGGTCAATATGGGTCTAGTCACGTCCGTGGTCTCGCCCCTGTTGACAGATCATCTGGAGTGCACCAGCTATATAGGTCTCTACCCCTCGCTGGCAACTCTAGTAGCACAAGCAGACTTACGTGGCAATAACCACGAAGCCAGCAATGCTAACAGGTGGAACCAAGATGTAAATCATCTGCATGCATTTGTTTCCAAAATCCTTCTATTCTGTCCCTTCCCACCTCCAACGGTGGGATTCACTATTATATATCTGACAGGTAAGTTCATGAACAAAATGATATTGTTATGATACAATAAAGTTTGTTCATACTTACCTGGCAGATTATATATAATTAAGTACCCACCCACCACTCCCCTCAGGGGACAGTGGAAATAAAAATTATGAATAGAAAATGGGACTGGTTCCTGATACCCGCCTCCCAGCGCGGAATGGAAATGGTACTAACCACCTGGCCGACCACTGTGTGTGCCGGAAGTTTTTGAATTTCTGTCGGACTTCAGAAAATACAGCTATTATATATATCTGCCAGGTAAGTATGAACAAACTTTATTGTATCATAACAATATCATATTTATTATTCTGGTTTTTCTTCGTAGGACGTTGTAGAGTTCTTCTGGTACGCTGGCCACCAATATTAGGGCTGTGCCTTGTATGATAAGGCGCCCTATGAGGTAATGTTAGACTAGCGATAATCTTACGCTAAGTCGGTTGGTATTGCACTTCCATCTTCAATGGAGTGTCTGGGGGTTTGTAGATCATTTACGAAGTCGGTATTATCTTGTTTGTTATTACGACGATGTGTAAACTCATGGTGAGGAGGTTCTTGTAGAAAACACGAAATATAAAACTATATGTATTCTTCTGAAGTTTTACATGGTGAAGATCAGATATGATTGTACAAGTCTTCTAATAACGATAGCTTGATCGCTTCTGCCAATGATGATGGCTAATCCTATTCTTCTACATGATAAAGCTTAGGTAAAGAGGTACAGGTCTTCTAATGACGATAGCTAACTCTGTTCTCCCCGTCTACCATCTCTGTTACAAGTTATGAAGGAACAGACAGTAGTTCGAACATATGAACATACATACAAATGACATAGTTTCATACGAACACACAATCAAATGAGACATGCTACAGATCACGTAGGCCGTTTGAATTATAGGTCGGGGTAGTTGTCTCAAGCAGGGAGCTTGGACTAATGTTTATAAACAATTGAATGACTACAGGTGACGGCATGTTATCTTAGCCTACATACTTATTGTATACGTCATCTTTAGCGTCTCTAGTCTGATCACATTCCTGCAAGCAATCTTTTATATATATGGACTAACATTCCATATTTTTATTATGTAAACACTTACATGCAGTGGCCGTAGGCTTTAAAATCGCTTAGCGTCGAAAATCACTTAGCTTTGGCGGCCAGGAACGGAACCCCTGCCGCTAACCGAGGGCTGCCTGTAAATAGATGCTAAATATACCAGAGAAAAAAGCTAAATGGAATGCTGGAGTTACTACCTCCAGCTCGCTCACCCATAAAGGGTGTCGGTATAGCACAAGGGCGAGTGGAAGCCACTACCACAGATACTTTGCCAATTAGAAGTCTCCTCTCAAAACCCCTCTCTAGATAGGTGCCGTTACAACGTCAACCTTCTGCTCGCTACTACTACAACTTCTGCCCGAAAGCTCCATTCCAGAATTACGCACCCAAGCTTGGGCCAGCTAGAGGGCGGGGGACCAGGAGAAGAGAGGGATGGGTTCACCGGGCGACACAGGTCTTCCCCCAGAAATAGATTTTTCCTTTGTCAAAATCCCTTTTCTGGGTTCGACCTGTGTCGGCCGGTGAAATAGTATCAGAGAATTGGCCATACAAGCTTGGTAAATCACGAAATTTTATAGATATATAAGGAAAAATAAAAATTTTCTTAAAATTATGTTTTAATAACCAATGTAAGAATAGCAAGTTACAAATGGTAAAAATGTATCAAATATGACCAAATCCATACTATCCTGGGAAAAACAACAGGTAAGGAACACAAAAAACAAACAATTATGAACTATGTACATGTCCAGGAGTGGGTTGATGAGCAATCCAGACCGGAACATAAGGCAGACAGGCAGGGATTACAAGTGAGGCAGGTAGGTGAGAGTGAGTATCAAAAGAAAAAATAATAGCAAAATAATAGAATACAAAAATAGTTACAAAACTAGGCCACTGCCAAATATTTTAGGGCCTCTTAAATTCTTCAGATCGTGGCGTTTAAATACTGTCGGGATTTCCAACCCGTATATTTTTTAAGATCATCGAAGTTCATATGATGAAAATAACTAACTGAGGTAGCCACTGCCCGGATATCATGGACATGAGGGACTGAATCCGGATTGGCTTGTTTAATAAAATAAAGAATTTGTTGTCTGATTCCTTTCAAGGAAATGGTTCCGCCTTTTTCTCTAATAAAAAGAGGACCTGAAGACCTTTCAGAAGTTCTGCCCAGATAAGATTTTAATGTAACGATAGGACATAATGATGGGTCCTGTGGGAGAGGTACAATTTTCCATGGAGTCTTCATTCTTTGCTAGGAATTTCTGATCTGGGGAGAGCAGAACTTCTCCTGACGGGAGGAAATCAATATGATTTGGTTCTCTAGAGAGAGCCGACAGTTCAGATATTCTGGCGCCCGAGGCCAGACTCATTAAAAATAATGTTTTCCTGAGAAGGGTTATATATGAGCATGATTCATTATCAGTATCTGAAGCCAACCTAAGTACATCGTTTAAAAACCAGGAGACCGTGTGAGGACAGTCCGCCGGTCTCAGATGAGCACATGCTCAAGGGATAGACTAGAAGTACGAATCTGTCAAATCAATATTAAAGCCAAACTGAAATATCTTCCTTAAGGCAGATTTAGTCGTAGTAATGGTACTAGCGGCTAGGCCTTTTTCGAACAGAGTTCTAAAGAAGGAAATTGCCAGATTCGTAGTCATCTTCTGGACATCTGATTCTTTTAGAAAGATGGCTAATTTCCTTACTGCTGAATCATACTGCCTGAGTGTTGATTCTCTTTTGTCTGACCACGAACAGGATGTTTAGTGGGTCAATACTAGCATCCTTCTGTGCCGCAAACTTCATGAAGTCCATAAAGTTAGGGCATTCAGAATTCTTGAGGAAGCTGACACAGTCCGAGTTTGTACTATATGAGTCAGTTTTGGGTTGGGAATCCATCTGGGACGGAGATTCAACTCTAGTAGAAGAGGAAACCAATTGCTATTCTGCCAGTTGGGTGCTACCAATGCTACCTGTCCTGTGAAAGATCTGAGTTTGTGCAGAACTTTCATCAAGAGGTTTATTGGTGGAAACAGGTAAACCTTCTGCCAATTGTTCCAGTCTATGGACATGCATCTGTGGCGTGAGCTAGAGGATCCAGATTGGGAGCCACATAACATGGAAGTTTGTGATTGGACTCCGTGGCAAACAGGTCTACCTGAAGGCCCGGGATTTGTTGGCAAATCCAATGGAATGATTTTGTGTCCAAGGACCACTCCGACTCCAGCGGAGTTGTTCTGGATAGTGAGTCTGCAATGACATTCCGTGCTCTTGCTAGGTGAGTAGCTGACAGGTGCCAATGATTATTCGTTGCTAACGAAAATATCGCAATCATTACATGATTTATTTTGCTCGACTTGGAGCCCCCTCTGTTTATGCAATGAACTATCACTGCTCTGTCCGAGACTAGCCTTACATGAATGTTCTTGACTGGAGCTTGTCGTTTCAAGGTCAGAAAAATGGCCATTGCTTCTAGGATGTTGATGTGGAACTGACGGAATGTTTTCGATCACGTTCCTTGAACCTTCTTGTACTGGGAGTAGCCCCCCCAACCGCTCAGAGAGGCGTCTGTGTGGACTATCAGAGACGGGGGGGAAAATTGTAGTGGTGCTGATTTGGAGAGACTCCGGACTTCCGTCCATGGACGGAGTCTTTTCTTTAATATTGGCAGAATCAAGGCGATTTTGTCTCTGAACTTGTTGTTGGCTCTTTTCTGCCAGACCCGATTGATATCCTTCAGTCTGGCTTTCAACAGAACATCTGTTATTGAGGCAAACTGAAGAGAACCTAGAATTTGCTCTTGGGTACGACGAGAAGCCCGTTTGTTCTTGAGGAATTGTCTCGTAGCTTTCGCTATCTCTCTGCACTTTTTTGGCGGGAGAGATAGTTTGTGTGTGGTTAGGTCCCATTGAATTCCCAACCATTGAAAGCGAGACGCCCGAATGAGACGGGACTTTTCCTTGTTTATCTGGAAACCCAGGTATTCTAGGAATTCTATTACTTTGGCTGTTGCCTTGCGACATTCCTCGTCGTTGGTTGCCCAAATGAGCCAGTCGTCTAGGTAAGCTACTAACATTACCCCCTGAGCTTTTAATTCTTGAACTACTGTCTCTCCTAGTTTGGTGAATATTCTGGGTGCTATGTTGAGCCCGAATGGCATGACTCTGAACGAGTAAGCTTGTTTTCCTAGTTTGAAGCCTAGGCATGGAGAGAAGTTCCTTGCTATCGGTACATGATAGTAAGCGTCTGTAAGATCGATAGAGGTGGTGACGACCCCACGGGGAGGTAAGGTCCGCACCTGCGAGACGGTCAGCATGCGGAACTAGTCGCATTGAATGTATGAGTTGAGACGGGACAAGTCCAGAATCACTCTTTGTTTGTCCAAGTCCTTCTTTGGTACACTGAACAGACGTCCTTGAAATTTCAGGCGACTGACTTTCTTTATTGCCTTCTTTTGAAGAAGATCTTTGGCATAGTCTAGTAGGTCTGACGTTGGAATCTGGTGAAAACTGACTGGTGGAGGAGGCTCTTTCTCCCATTTCCACCCCAGACCTTTCGATACAATACTGTGGGCCCATGAACTGAAGGTCCAATGGTCCCGGGAGAGATACAATCTCCCGCCCACCTGCAGAGCCTCACTGACTGGTTGTCTTACTTCCTCTGTCTCCTCTGAAGCCTCTGCCTCTAGAGCCAGCTCTCTGTCGGAAGGCACCTCTGGTGCTGCTACTCCTTGCGTGCCTATTGATGCCTCGAAACGCCCCTTGTAATTCAAAGGAGGCGTTGAAAGCTGGGGAAGTTACGAGGGCGGCCGAACTGGAAGGTTGTTGAGTCGGTTGACTCTGTAGCAGAACAAACTGTTGTTGTGGCTGTGCCTTGGATTTCGAAGGCTTGTTGATCTGGGAGACAGGAACTGCTTGCACTACTGTCTAAGGCTGAGAGGACTGGAAAGGCTGATACTTCCTAGGCCTCTTCCTACCTTTGGATTGTGGTCCGGGGGTCTCAAACTTCCTTTTGAAGGGAAGTCCCCAATGGACACGAAGGTTCTGGTTAGCGCTAGCTAGCCGCCTCGCTGAGGACGCTGTTAACCATGTCCTCAGGAAAGAGGTTGGCACCCCAGATCAACGCCTTTATGAGCCTGTTCGGCTCATGCCAGATGGAAGCATTAGCAAAGGCATGCTTCCTGCAGGCTCGTCTAGCCACTATAAAGTCATACAGGTCCGATTGAAAAGCCTGTAATAGTGGCTTTGTCAGAACCCGGAATAGAGGCTCATCTGCAAAGACAGTAGCCGTCAACTCTGCAGTGGTGACTGAGTTAATTGACCTGCTCAGCCTGCATCTTGCTTCGAATTCCGCCTATATCATGGAGTCCAGAATTCTAGGCATACGTTCACTGAATTTTGTGGAGGCACACTCCGGGTTGAGTTTGCCCACAGTGAACGTTGCCGGAGCACCAGCCCAACACTCTAGATCTCCGGGAAAGAGCAAAGAGGTAGCCTTCGTCTCTTTTAGCTGAGGCATGGGTTTTTCCTCCATTCTGGCTTGCAGTGACAATTCTGCAATCTTTGACGTGCAAGGAGTCGGAACGTCATTCGATGCTACAAACATGGTATAGCAACCTTTGAGGGGTGTCAACTTGGTGTTGACACACTCCCATTCCGTGAGGGTGCGGACCCATGCAGACTGAGCCTGGTCCCTAGGGTAGATAACCGTCTCTTTCGGGACTTAGCCCAGGAAGGGGAATTGTAGGCCCAGCGGGAAGAACTCATAGTCTTCCACGGGTTGGGTTCCGCAACCTTCAATTGTAAGCTTGCCCTCTGAGAACGGGGCATGCAGAGCCAACCGCCACGGGTTGCTGTTCTCGAATGGCGGAAGCTTGGGTCCGGCACCGAAAAGGACTGCGATGTGTTTCCGGATTGGAGGAATCCGGTCACCAACTCCTGAGCCTGTAACCTCTGGGTCAGAGACATGATGGACTGACCCGATGTCTCTAGACCTGAGGCGAGTTGAGTGGACATCGATTCGAGTCTTGAGTCCACTACTTCGCTCATCTTCTGCATGAGAAGATTAGCGAAAGCCTCCTGGTCGGAGCCAGACTCTGCCGGTCTGGCTTTGGAAGACTTAGCTCTCGACCCCTTGGGTGGGGGAGAAGCTTTAGCCGAGGAAGTCGAAGGTTTGGAAGCCGATAACGACTTGGCGGAGTCTGCCGGGGAAGGCTTGGTTGGTTTACCCGCCTTCGGCAGGGATCTCGTCTTCAAGGTTTTGACCTTGGGGATTACTGAGCCCGACCTATTCCAAGTGGCGGTGGACTTCACAGGGAAGCCCTGAAAGGAAGGAGGAGAAGAAGGAGTTGGACTGAAAGGAAGACTTCCAGCCTCACTTACCTCCCTACCTACCTCCTGTTCCTCGGTGGCCATTTGATGGCTGCCACCTCCTCCGTCACGACATCACACAAGCCCTCTTGATCCTCCCGGGGCGGGGGGGGGGGGGGGGGGGGGTGGGGGGGGGGGGGGGGGAGGTTGGGTCTCCTGGTGGATACGCTGGATGATGGGAGCTGCTACTGCTGCCGAAACTGGGGCTTTGGGGTAGAGGAGGACGCACAGCTCCTCCGACAGCACGTAGGGTTGGCCGGCTGCCACGTTCCTGCCAAACCCCCCTACCCAGGTCTTAAGGGCCAACATCGAGGATGTCTTGAGCGCCAGATTAACCTGTAAGAAATAACCAAATTAGGTTCCCCGGTGTTGGGGAATTTTCCCCAACCTAAATGTGTAACAGAAAATTCAGAGTAACTATGAGGCGAGTATGCTACCTACCGACTCATCTGTTACAATCTTAACTAGATCGTAACACACCGTACAGGCTTCCGGGTGCCAGACCGTGCGTCCCTCCAAGAGGATGGCGCAGTTGGCATGAGACCGGCAGACCTCATGCCCATACGGCTTGTACAGAACGGCCGGACAACCTGTCTCCTGGCATCGGACCATCTGTAAGTTGAAAAGATAAATGAGTATCGTCAGATAATGCTGCCGGAGTTAATTCTGGCGGTATGAGTATACACTTCAACTAGATACTTAACCAGCTAAAGGCAATATCGAGCATAATTTTCAACTTACTTGTTATTAATAAAGCTCTGAGCATAATTTTCAACTTACTTGTTATTAATAAAGCTCTGGATGTCTCCGCCTGCTCCGAAATCCATACTTGGAATAGTCAAAGCTATAACAAGCGGAGAGGGCCTGATACGAGCAGAACAAGGGAATAAGGCAAAACCTAAGACTGAGTCTGATTGCACCGGAGTAGAGTAGCGAAACCTAACCAATTGTAGATGTGTTCTCTGAGCCCAGTTCCGCCCCCACCGGAGTGGGGAGCAGCAACAGCATAGAAGATGGAAAACAGAGCAGCGGGAACAACGGTACGTAAAACTCCGGTGTATACCTTCTGGCGCGTGTGATGGTAGACCACACTTCGCTGGAATAAATAGGCCCAGAGACATACCAACAGAGGCTAAATAAAACATTTTCTTAACATTAATCTCTGAATGTCTCCGCCTACTCCGAAATCCATAATCTCATTATCTCAATAGCTAAAATCGGCGGGGTTGGGCTGATACGAGCAGAACAGGGAAAATAGGTAAAACCTAGGCCTGAGTCTGATCGCACCGGAGAAGAGAAGCAGTTCCAAGTCAATTAGAAACGCAGCTCTAAGCCCAGTTCCATCCCCACTGGAGTGGGGAAGCAGCGATAACATAGAGGAGTACGGAAAACAGAGCGGTGGAACAGTGGTAGTATGTACAATCCGGCATATAGCCTACTGGCGGATGTGATGGTAGACCCCACCTCGCCAGAGGACACACAGGCCCGGAGACATACCAATAGAGATTACATAATCTACCAATCACCCAATCTCCTCCGACTAATCCCCTGGATTAAGCTCTACGCTCTAGCTGTCGTTCATCGGTAGGATTACTTGGGCAGCGAGCTAACTCGGCAGCACCGGAACAAGTCCGGGACAGGGGTGGGGGGGAAGTGTCTGGAGGAGAGTGGACGAGTCGTGATTGCCTGGCCACAGCAACCGATTAGTGACCACCTCTAGGAGCCGTAAACTAGCCTACCACTAAAGGGGGCAGAAGACGGTAGGCCAACTGACACCCTAAAGGGGGCAATGGCCCAGGCTACACTCAACAAAGACAATTCATAAAATAATTGATGAGGAATTACAGTAGGGCCTCGTTAATCAGGGGGGATAGGGCCCAGAACCCCCCGTGATAAGTAAATACCCGTGTTATCCTGGTACCCCCCCTGAAAATTGCTTTAAACCGCCTACTTTAATAATTAACCCACCCAAGACCACTATTTCAATGTTTATGACTGCCTACTTTAGTTCAAGCACCAAATATTTCTTCAACTATCACCTTAAACTAAATTCAAGACAGTTTCAAAGTTATTCTTTCCTATCTTCAATTTCCCCTGTATCAGATCAGCAAACAAAATTATAATTACCTAACAATTCCTTTCTATTTTCATGATTTGGCTGCTGCACCAAACTATAAGTACATAGTATATCTATTTCTTGAATGAACATATTTATGATAAAAAAAAAACATGATTTACTGTAATGATTACAGCACCCAACTATAATATTAATGTACAAACAGCAAAATACAGCAATAAAAATCTAGTTTTGTCTTTTGTTTACATTTAGAATCAGCTGATGGACGTTTATTACCGAAAGAATTATTTTGGAAAACAATTTAGTTGCTAAAAGAAACGAATTTATTAATGGAATTATTATTATTATTATTAACTTTGTACATAATAGTTTATGATATTATGATACAGTAATTCATATTTCATTGAGAGAAGATGAGAGAGAGAAGGAGAGAGTCAGAGGAGAGAGAGAGAGAGAGAGAGAGAGAGAGAGAAGAGAGAGAGAGAGAGAGAGAGGACAGCAGCTTGTGACGAGAGTAACTTGAATAGCTTGAGATGCAGCTTAGGACGAGAATAGCTTGAGAGAAAGCAGCTTGGGACTAGAGTATTGTTGACTATCTTAGCTCGAGAATAACAATGAAATTTGTGTAATAAATATTTTATGATGATAAGAAATGAAACATGGATAGTGAATGATATTATGATACAGTAATTCATATTTCATTGAGAGAGAGAGAGAGAGAGAGAGAGAGAGAGAGAGAGAGAGAGAGAGAGAGAGAGAGAGCAGCTTGTGACGAGAGTGACTTGAATAGCTTGAGATAGCAGCTTAGGACGAGAATAGCTTGAGAGAGCAGCTTGGGACTAGAGTATTGTTGACTATCTTAGCACGAGAATAACTATGAAATTTGTATTTTAGATATTTTAAGATGATAAGAAATGAAACATGGATAGTGATAAGATATTCTCTTGTATACTGTTATGTGATAATCATTCAGTCAACTATAAAAGTTGTATTGAAGCACAGTTTCGTAAATCACAGAAAATAAAAGTATGGCAACACCTATTTTTATTCTTTCGGGGACCATCTTGTTCTTTTATTACGATAATAATAGATCAGTATTATAGTTTTTTTTTCTAGGAGAGAGAGAGAGAGAGAGACAAAGCGAGAGAGAGAGAGAGAGAGAGAGAGAGATTTTGCTATTTACATTCATAGTATTTGAAAATTTGTGAATGATTTTTATTTTATCCTAAGAAAAATGCATTTAGTCATGAAAAGAAGAAAAACAGTAATCAGCGAATCTTACTCTATGATAAAATTCGTGATTTCGTAATTTTCCGGAATATACGTAGCATTTGGGCTTCACAAAAAAGTAAGTAAGTGATTTATGACAGAGTTTAGAGGATACTTACGTAAAAATACATCGGTACTTTGTAGAAACGGTGGACGTCACGGTGGTCATATGTATTTTTTTCGTGAGTGAATATACATTTATGATAAAAAATAGTTACTGTACTGCTTAGAGAACCATATTGTAATATTAATGTAATCACATCAAAATGAAGTAATCATTCTTCATTGTATACTGTAAACATGTAAAGTGTATTTTTGTCTTTTGAAAAATGGATTCCCCAAGGAATTATTCCTTGAAGAGGCTTTTTATTATGAAGATATGCCAATAATATATAAGATTTGCATTTTATTATGAATATATGACAATAATATATAAGGTAAAAATGGTTTTATTACGTTTACGCTTCGTCGCGATTGCAAACAACATACGATTATCTATTCGTTTGTATGACTGCAGTGTTCAGGAGAAGTTGATTACGTTTTATACCAAAACAACAATGAAGTTCGAATTGAAAATTTGTTTACCTAAATGTTATTACTACTGTAATGAAACTACTACTATTAACATTTCTAAAAGGTTAAGAATGACAAAGGTGCTGTGAAGTGTAACTCAATGTTACATTTCTGCTGGCCGCTCAACTACAAGTTGATGTCAATGACGTAGAATTATTCCATGAATAGGCTATATATTATGATGATATGCCAATAATATATAAGGTGAGAATGGTTTTATTACCTTTATTGTCAGTTAATATCATAATGTGAATCTGTTCATGCATTTGTTGGTTATCGGAACCGGACGAGGCTTAGCCTACCACCGGACAAGCACGAGATGCTGTGATTCACACCAGGATATATAGACTGAGAAGTGGTCCAAGGAAAAACCAGTGATTAACTGAATCCGTGATTGCTGATCCGCGACTAAGCGAGGCCCCACTGTAATGGAAAAACTGTGAAAAGGAGGGGGGGGGGAAGGGGGTGAGGAACGCACCCAGCTAAGATCCCAGTCTAACCCTCCGAGATTGGTACAGATCCTGTCAGGTAGGCTAGTATGGCCCCAAAAAGGACGTCATGAAGAGGACGGATAGAAACTAACTCAACCCTCCAAAATCGAATCTTCCGATCTGGTCAGGTACGAAAGGTCTAGACCCTACAAGCATGACAAGAGAGAGACTCTCTGTCCTGGACCACCCTCAAAGCAAACATATCTGCCTGGTCGGGTGGTGGTAAAAGGGGCCACAAGGGTGGAGGGATATACAAGACTGCCTGGCCTACCCTCCAAAACCTAGCCTAGGTCTGGTCGGATAGGCCAGGGAAGGACATCGCGAAGAACTTCCAACCTCATCAAAAGTGAAACAATTATTTGAATAGTTTATCACAAAAGTGCATATAATCAAGTGCATTACTGACTATAATCGAAAACTACACTAAAAATATACATGCATGAGTACCGCAAGAGAGAGAGGAATCTTCCTCTCCCAACAATGACTGGCGTACTGCTAGGCTAGCCTAGAATGCCAAAAAACACAATACTCACGCATAACGTATAAAGCATATAACCGTACGCATGAAGGGGAACCAACACGCTCTTGAGGGGCTGAGGATAACAAAAGGGGTGCCCCAAAAGGCTAAAAACGTAAGATAATCGTAAAAAGGAAGGCCTCAGAATACGTCAGGAGCGAGATGGGCCCTATAATAGGCAAAAGACGTAAGGATAAAACTCGTAAAAATAAGGCTCCAGAAAACGACAGGAGCGAGATTAATGAAAAAGAATACGAAAACAGTAGCCTAAATAGTGAAGTGCTAAACGGTGGACAAAATACATCATGAGATAAAAACTGAGATAATCACGCACACCAAGAGTCATGCACCCAAAATGGCGGATGGAGAAGGCGTCATACCTGGTTCATGAGAACAAAAGGACTTAAATAAAGGGCCAAAATTGAATGCATCGTTCCCCCACGAGATTCAAAAACGATAAATGGAATACTCAGCTTAGATGAAGAAGCTTGGAGCTCTTGAGAAGACATGCTTCGCCAAAAAACACTTCCTGGGGACAGCGAAAAAACAGTGCGTGCGAACACGAGAAGTGCTAAATCAGGAATGGAGCTTTCGGGCAGAAGTTGTAGTAGTAGCGAGCGGAAGGTAGACGTTGTAACGGCACCTATCTAGAGAGGGGTTTTGAGAGGAGACTTCTAATTGGCAAAGTATCTGGGGGAGTGGCTTCCACTCGCCCTTGTGTTATACCGACACCCTTTATGGGCGAGCGAGCTGGAGGTAGTAACTCCAGCTTTCCATTTAGCTTTTTTCTCTGGTATATTTAGCATCTATTTATACCTAGAAATGTGTGCTACAGGAACATTTCACCGGCCGACACAGGTCGAACCCAGAAATAAAGATATTAAAACAAAACCCAAAACCTTCTTAAAATGTCTATTTTACAGTGGAATATTAGAGGATACATATCAAATAATGAAAATTTAAAATCATTAATTAGAGAATGTAATGCAAATATCATTTGCTTACAGGAAACTAAAATACGTAATAATGTTCTAAATGCTGGCATAAATTATAAAGTGTGGAAATCAACACAAATTTTAAATGACAACAGTCAAGGAGGAACTGCAATCATAACGCATTCTTCAATCAAATGCGAACCTGTTAGGGTTAACTCGATAATACAGGCATGTGCAGTTCAAGTATTTCTGTAAAAATAACCTTATGCTCAATATTTATATGGAACCGTCTTTAGAAAGTTGCTTAATAGATCATCTTGGAAATAATAGACCATTACAAGTGGAAGATTTAGAAAATCTAATAGAACAATTACCAAACCTTACTTATTAGTAGGTGACTTTAACGCCAAACATCCCATGTGGGAAAGTACATCATCTGACCAGCGAGGAAATATTCTCCTAAATTTTATAGATAACAAAAATTTAATTATTTTAAATGATGGTTCTCCAACAAGATTTGATGTTTATCATAATACAACATCTGCAATAGACATCACTTTATGCTCCCCAGAAATTGCCACAGATTTCAGTTGGAAAGTAAATAATAATTTATTTGGGAGTGACCACTGGCCAATCAATACAAATTGAGTTGAAAAGTAATACTAACATAACATATATACCGAAGAGGAAAATGGAGGAAGCAAATTGGAATTTATATAAAGAGAAAACTGTGATTAACAAAAAACTATCAGACTTTACAAACCACATAGATGCTTATGAACATCTAGTAAAAACAATAGATGATAAAGCAAATGAAATTATTCCAGTTACCTCAGGCAATCCGACTAGACCAACATGCTTTAGAAGATATCTGAGACATAAATGTGATGCCAATAGAATTGCATATTTGAAAGCTAAAGCAAAGCAGAAAAGAATATTCAAAATAGCCAAAAGAAATTCATGGAAAAAATATATTAATAATATAAATTCTAAAACTCAAGACAAAGAAATCTGGAAAAAAATAAATAAACTGCAGGGTAGATATCGGCCAGAACCATTACCTATATTAAAAGTAGAAAACCACTATATTTCAAACCCAAAACTAGTAGCAAATGAATTGGGTAAATGTTTCGCCAAAACATCGAGTATCTCGAATTATACAAAGAAATTCCAATTAAAAATAAAAAATTATGTCCCAATACCAATAAAATCTAATAATCAGGAAATCTATAATCTTCCTTTCACCATGGAAGAACTGGAAAATGTCCTGAAACTTGCAAGTCCAACAACTCCAGGGGAAGACAATATTAGATATGAAATGATAAAAAATGTACCCGATGAAAGCAAAACCTTTTTATTAGAAATTTTAAATGAATTATGGCATTCTCACAGCATGCCTAAAACCTGGAAAGAATCTCTAGTCATACCAGGCTTAAAACCAGGAAAAGACCCAGAGTCACCAAACAGCTATAGGCCAATAGCCCTTACTAGTTGTATGAGTAAGATATTTGAAAAAATGGTGAATAACATTGATATGGGTATTAGAAAGCAAACAGCTATTGTCAAACAGACAGTTTGGATTCAGAAAAAATAATAGTACCATAGATCCCCTCTTAATGATTACAAGAGAGATACAAAATGCAATGGTTGGTAAAAAGCAAACAATAGGAGTATTTTTTGATTTAGAGAAGGCATATGATACCACCTGGAGGGGAGGGATTAAAAAAAAATTGATAGAATGGGGAATAGGAGGGAATTTATATGAATATATTAGGGAATTCCTATCAGAAAGATATATAAAAGTCAAAGTGGGGGCAGAAATCTCTGAATCATTTATCCAGGAGGAAGGAATCCCCCAAGGTAGTGTACTAAGCGTGGCATTGTTTGCTGTAGCAATAAATGAGATAATGGAAATGATCCCACCAGGTGTCCAAGGATCCCTTTTTGTAGATGACTTCGTCATATATAGTAGTGGTGAAAAAGCGCTGGACATAACCAACAGATTGCAAGCAGCCATAAATAGGGTAAAACAAATGGGCCGATAACAAGGGTTTTAAATGTTCACCGCAAAAAAACAAAAGCAGTCAGATTTACAAGATCAAGAAGAAAGGAATTAATTCCTGCTCTATTTATAAATAATTATATAATTGAATATGATGATCAGATGAAATTCCTCGGTGTAATACTTGATAATAAAACTTACATTTAAAGAACATATAGAACAACTGGCGATAAAAGTAAGAAAATCCTAAATATAATAAAAGCAATTGCGCATAATGACTGGGGTGCTGATAGAACCTCTCTGATAAAAGTATATAAGGCTATTTGTCTAAGTAAACTTGATTATGCATGTCAAGTATATGGTAGTGCTTCTAAAACCCTATTAACAAAACTGGATGTCATACATATATAACGGGTATTAGACTATGCACCGGAGCCTACAGAACTTCCCCCGTGGAAAGTCTGTATGTAGAAGCAGGAATAGGTCCCCTGAAAGTACGAAGAAAAGAAATAGGATTAAGATATATAGCTAAAATAAATAACCTTAATGATAATCCAAACACTAAATATATGAAAAACATAAATAATTATGACAATAAACCAAGAGCCTCTAAACCATTGGAGAATAGATTAAAACCTGATATAGAACATCTAAAATTAGGAACAAGTAGCATATCAAAAATAACCACTCCTAAAATACCTCCGTGGAGACATGCTAAAATAGAAATCTGTGAAAAACCATTAATAAGAAGGTAACAGATGCACAATTAAGGAGTGAATTTCTGTCACGCCAGGAAAAACATAAACGGGACATCAGTATTTATACAGATGGTTCCAAGTCAAAGGAGGGTGTAGGTTATGCTGTAGTAACAAAAAATATAGAAATAAAGGAAAAAATTCCAAAAATATGCTCGATATTCACTGCAGAGATAAATGCTATATTAGAGGCTATAAAACATACCCTTATAGTGGGAAAGGCAAACGATACCTTTGTAATATACACCGACGCTTACAGTGCTTTAGAAGTGCTAAAACAATACACAATTTCTCATCCCGTAATTGAAGACATAAGGGAGTGGATAGATATAATAGTAAAACAGAAATCTATAAATATAAAACTGTGTTGGGTCCCTTCCCATGTGGGCATAAAGGGTAATGAAGAGGTGGATAAAGAAGCCAAAAAGGCAGTAAAAAAGGAGTCTATCAAAAAAATACAAATACCTTACAATGACATTAAAGCAACAATAAATGAATACTGTCAATCAAAATGGGAAAAAGAAATGCTAGAATTAAATCATAAATTAAAGCATATTAAATCATCCGTAAAATCTTGTGACCATTGTCGTACTCTGGTCACAGTCCGTCATCTGCTAACTGAATGCCATAAATTCGAAAGAAAACATAGATCCAATAACATACATAATATACCACTTGAAGAACTATTGGGAGAAAATGCCCCACTTCAAAATATAGTAAAGTATCTCAAAGAAATAAACCTTCTTTATTTGATATAACATGTCTTAGAATTTCATAATTATACAGTAAGTGCTGAATGGCCTTTGCTGCCCCAGTGCTTGGTGTTACACCTAAACTTTATAAAACCAACCAACCAACCAACAGTGGAACTGTCAGGGATTAAGAGCTAAATGGGAAGACTTAAGGCTGCTCATACCAGAAGTGTCTCCTGTTTGTATAGCTCTGCAGGAAACAATAATTGGTAATAATATGTGCCCCAGCCCACGAGAGTATACATCCTATCACTTCACCTATAATTTGAATATTGGAAGCCATAATGGTGTCGCTTTGTATGTTCAAAATGACGCCCCACAAAATCCTATTAGTATCCAATCAGCATTACAAGTGATAGGTGTGCAGATCCATTTACAAAGAAAATATACAATATGCTCTCTTTATCTACCACCTAATGAAGCCTTCCCCATCAATGAATTTAAATCTCTTATTCAACAGTTACCACGTCCTTTTGTTATTTTGGGAGATATGAATAGCAGAAACCCTCTTTGGGGTGGCATCATCACCAATCAAAGAGGAAGGTGCTTTAATTGGAGAACTATAAATGATAGATTTACGGTGACCATTTTCCAATAGTGGTGAGTGTAGCATCAAGTCCTCCATCCTCAAGGCTACCCAAATGGAACATTGGTAAAGCTGATTGGTCAACATTCCAGGAGCAGAGCTCAATAGATGACTCTGCTGATGACTTTCCCTGTGTAGATGATGCTCTTGACTTTTTGAATACAAAAATGTTCTCGGCTGGTCTTCAATCTATACCCAGGACTTCGGGTATATTTATCCGCCGGCCAGTTCCCTGGTGGACTCGTAAATGCCAGGAAACTCACAGAACTATGAGATCTGCTTTCACCAGATACCGCAGATGAAAATGTGAGTATTACCGTGTAGAATTTTGAAAAGCAAAAGCTCATTTTCGCATGGAAATATAAAAAGCACGAAAAGAATCTTGGACGATATTCATATCTTCCCTAAAT
Organism: Macrobrachium nipponense; assembly: GCF_015104395.2. Taxonomy (NCBI): domain Eukaryota; kingdom Metazoa; phylum Arthropoda; class Malacostraca; order Decapoda; family Palaemonidae; genus Macrobrachium; species Macrobrachium nipponense. Next base: position 54,508,799 of record NC_061103.1, read on the forward strand.
TCGAAAACTCCTCTGACTCTAGTTTGGAAGAGAGTTAGAAAAATAGCAGGCAAGTTCACTCCTTGTCAACCTCCAGTCATCAAGATCAATGGTTGCGAGGTAGCAGACTCCCAGTTAGTGGCAAATGAGTTTGCTAATCATTTTGCTAATGTTGCAAAGAAAAATGATGATAGACCCTGTTCAGCTCAAAGACGGATAATGGAACAGGTCGAAATTGATTTTAATACCTCAAGACATGAGCAATACAATGCTCCTTTAACTATTAGAGAATTTGAATCAGCCTTGAATAAATGTAATGAATCAGCTCCTGGACCGGATGATATAACATATTCAATGATTAACCCTTAAACGCCTATTGGACGCATTTTACGTCAAGATAAATTGTCTGTCGGGTGCCGATTGGACGTATTTTACGTCGATATAGAAAAGTCTTTAAAAATTAGCGGAAAAATACTTATAGGCCTACCAGCCGAAAACTTTTGAATCACGCGCCTTGGGGGATGCTGGGAGTTCACGGATCAAGGTGTTGTTTTGTTTACAAACTTACGCAGGCGCGCAAGCGCGAATTTCTTTCTTATCACACTAAAAAGTATCAGTTACACATCTCAGAAATTATTTCGTCACTTTGACATAATTTTTGCTCCATTTTAAATTAGTTATTACATAGAGTATTATTTATGAAAATGTTTGCAATTTTATGTAGAATACAACAAAAGCTTTTATCAGTTTTGAAATATTTTCATATAAATAACGATAGGTGCCAAAATTTCAACCTTCAGTCAACTTTGACTACCGAAATGGTCGAAAACGCAATTGTAAGCTAAAACTCTTATATTTTAGTAATATTCAATTATTTACCTTCATTTTGCAACAAATTGGAAGTCTCTAGCACAATATTTCGATTTATGGTGAATTTATGAAAAAAATTTTTCCTTACGTCCACGCGGTAACTCTTCCGAAAAAATCATACGTGCGATTGTCGTAATGTTTGCACCATTTTAGATTAACCGTTACATAAAGTTTTATATATGGAAATGTGCGCAATTTCATGCACAATACAACTAAAATCAACCCATGGTTGTAGCTTTTATCAGTTTTGAAATATTTTCATATAAATAATAATAAGGGCCAAAATTTCAACTTTTGGTCAACTTTGACTCTACCGAAATGGTCGAAAAACGCAATTGTAAGCTAAAACTCTTATATTCTAGTAATATTCAATCATTTACCTTCATTTTGCAACATATAGGAAGTCTCTAGCACAATATTTCGATTTATGGTGAATTTAGGAAAAAAAAAAACATTTTCCTTACGTCCGCGCGGTAACTCTTCCGAAAAAATCATACGTGGGATTGTGGTAATGTTTGCACCATTTTAAATTAGCCGTTACATAAAGTTTCATGTATGAAAATGTGCACAATTTCATATAGAATACAACCAAAGATAATTGAAGGTTGTAGCTTTTCTCATTTTCGAAATATTTGCATATAAATCACGATAAATAGAAAAAAACCACGTTCGGTCAACTTTGACTCTACTGAAATGGTCGAAAAACGCAATTGTAAGCTAAAAATCTTACAGTCTAGTAATATTCAGTCATTTATCTTCATTTTGAAACAAATTTGAAGTCTCTAGCACAATATTTAGATTTATGGTGAGTTTTTAAAAAAAAACTTTCCTTCCCTCTGCGCACGGATTCTCCACCGCAAATCTCCGAAATGCGTACGTCGCATTCTTGGAATATTTGCTCCGTTTCATATTAGGCGTTTCATAGAGTTTTATATATGAAAATGTGCACAATTTCATGTAGAATTTAAAAAAATAATTGAAGGTTGTAGCTTTTTTAATTTTCGAAATATTTGCATATAAAAATATATATATAAAAAAATTTGACATTCGGTCAACTTTAACTCGTCCGAAATGGTCAAAAACTGCAATTGTAAGCTAAAACTCTTACAGTCTAGTAATATTCAATCATTTATCTTCATTTTGAAAGAAATTGGAAGTCTCTAGGACAATATTTAGATTTATGGTGAATTTTTGAAAAAAAAAAATTTTTATGTCCGCGTGTTACGAATTCATGCATCATTTTGTGATAATATTTTCTCTGTGTTGCTTTGATCGTTTTACAATACGTTACATACCAAAATGGTCGCAATTTAGTGTACAATACAACGAAAAAAAATTAACTCGTTAACTTTAACAGTTTTGCTCACAGCGCGATTGAATACAATTATATATGAAATTTTGTTTTCGCGCTATCATATATTGCATTATTTATATATGATAATGATATTTTTTTATTTCTGATGGTTGCATACTAAACTTCAGGCAATGACAAAAAAAGGAGCCAAAAATGAACGTTTAATCTTGAAAACTAAGCGCTCTGTCATTTTTTGAAAAATATATTTTTTCCGCTTCGGCGCTCACTCCCAGACCCTGCCGGCATACGGGAGACGATTTTTATTATACCCCTTGGGCGTTTAAGGGTTAAGCATACTCCTGAAAATACCAGATTTTTCATATTAAGCCTTATTAACAGAATTTACCGAGAACATATCTTCCCCAAGCTTTGGGAGAAGTTAAAATTACTGCCATTTGTGAAACCTGGAGAAGATCCATTCAAGACAGAAAATTATCGCCCAATTGCATTGACATCTTGTTTGTGTAACATCATGGAAGGAATAGTGAACACACGATTGATGTGGTACTGCTCAGTGTGGTTTTCGGAATATGCACTCCACAACTGATGTATTGGTACAAATGGAATCTTCAATATGTGAGGGTTTTGCTGACAAGCAGCATCACATCAATGTGTTTTTTGATCTAGAGAATGCATATGATACAACATGGAGATATGGCATTTTGAGGGTCCTTTATGAATGTAACCTGAGAGGCAATTTGCCCCTCTTTATTAAGGCTTTTTTAAAAAACAGGTTATTTCAGGTTCTGGTTTGAGCAACAATTTCGGATGTGTTTAATCAAGAAGAAGGAGTACCACAAGGAAGTGTTTTAAGTGTAACCTTGTTCGCCTTGGTAATCAAATGGGTTTCTAAAAATAATTCCCCTAGATATAACATATACCCTTTTTGTTGATGACATGTCAATTTCTTTTGCAACATCAAGGATGGCAGTGGCTGAACACCGCCTTCAGCTCTGCATTGATAATATAGTAAAGTGGGCTGAGGTTAATGGTTTTAGATTTTCTGCTAGTAAAACAGTAACTATGCACTTTTGTCGTATAAGGGGAATCCACCCTGATCCAGATCTGTTCATTCATAGGCAGAGAATTGCATGTGTTGGTGAAACAAGGTTTCTTGGCTTGATTTTTGATAGCAAGCTGACCTGGATTCCACATCTGAAATATATTTAGGCAAAATGCTTGAAAGCAATGAATTTGCTGAAAGTCGTGTCTCACACTTCGTGGGGTGCAGACCGAACTCAGATGTTGAGATTATATAAAGCCTTGGTCTTTTCAAAATTAAGTTATGGGTGTGAGGTGTACACTTCTGCGAAGCCAAATAGCCTTAAAATGCTCAACTCAATTCATCATGGAGGTATACGGTTGTGTACAGGAGCATTTAAATCATCTCCCACCGAGAGCATGCTTGTAGATGCTGATGAGGTGCTACTGGATCTTCATTACAAGCGTCTGCTGGTTCGGAACTGGTATAGATTCCAGAGGCTACCTAAGTCTTTAACCAGCATTTGTATGAGAAATGAAAGGCATTGCCAGTGTTATGAAAGTCACCCCAAGCAACCTCATCCATTCGCTTTTAGAGTAAATTTTATTGTCCGTGAATTAAATATGCCAAGAATCGAGATTTTACCAGCGAAATATTCAGTTGGTCCCCCCTGGAACTTTCCAGAGGTAAAATTTTGTAGATATTTTAATTTTACCAAGACAGAATTGTCCAGTGAGGCCATGCGGTCAATATTTTTAGAACACTCTTTGCAACATGATGACTCCACTGCAGTTTTCACGGATGGCTTAAAGTCAGATGCTGGCGTCGTCTTTGGTGTAGCCTCCCTGATGTAGAGAGAAGCGGCAGGTTATCATCTGTTGCATCGATTTTTACAGCAGAATTATATGGAATTTTAAAGGCTTTAAAGGAAGTTTTAAATCTGAATGAAAATAATTTTATTATATATTGTGACTCAAGAAGTGTTCTTCAGTCGCTGGAATCTTTTAACCCTTTAAACCCTCTGATTTTAGATATACTATTGGAATGGCTGCTTTTACTAAAAAGAAGAGGGAAAGAAATTAAGTTCTGTTGGGTTCCTTCCCATGTTGGGGTGGCTGGGAATGAGAAAGCTGACCAACTTGCAAAGTCTGTGGTTAGCTCCCCAGAACCCACAAGAGGCCTACTACCATATCAGGATTTGTATCCTCTAGTAGGTCAGAGAGTTAAAAAATGTTGGCAGTCCCAGTGGGAAGATATTTTGACTAATCAAAAAATGTTGTGCAGATTGAGGATTGGACATACAAGACTCACCCATGGGTTCTTGATGTCTCGTGAAAATCCTCCATTTTGCGATAACTCTACTGTGCCCTTTATTACTGTGAAACATTTGCTGATTGAATGTCCCAGATTTGGGAATTTGAGACATAGGTTCCTGTCTTGGGGTCGTGACAGAGTAGGCAATTTTATCCTAGCTACAATTCTTGGAAATGATTGTAATATAGAGCAGTTATATAAATTTATGGTGGAGGCGGGCCTCCTTAACCAAATTTAAATTATACACAGATTGTCTATGTCTATGTAAGAACTTATATATATGAACAAAATTTTTATATATATTTATTGATATTTTTCTGGGTTTGACCTGTGTCTGCCAGTGAAATGTTCCTGTAGCTTGCATTTCTAAGTATAAATAGATTCTAAATATACCAGAGAAAAAGCTAGAATGGAATGCTGAAGTTACTACCTTCAGCTCGATCACCCAAGGGCGTCGGTATAAGCACTGGGGTGAGTGGAAGCCACTACAACAGGACTTCTGCCAATCAGAAGATTCCTTTCAAAGTCCCTCCCACGGCGAGAGCCGTTACAAAGACTACCCCTTCCACCTTCCGCTTGCTACTACTACTACCCACGCCTGGCATCTTTATTCCTGTAATTAGCTGTATTGGTTACGCACGTGTCTTCGTTGCTCCCCTTGTGTTTTTCTATGGCGAAGCTATGTCGGCTGCAGAGCTCCCAGCTTCTTCATCCAAGTTGAGTATTCCTTCTTGCGTTTCTGTAATTCGTGTGGTCACGATGCAATGCCCTTTTTGCCTGTTCGGCCCCTTAGTTCTAACGAACCGGGGTGACGCTTTTTTCATCCACCATCTTGGGTGCATCATCAGATGCGTGCGTTATTTGTCTTTGTTTATTTATGATTACACTTGCTCACGGTTTTATAGTTACCGTGTTTTCATATTCCCGTGAATTTCATAACTCCTGCCGTATCTGGAGTTCTGATTTTACGATCTTTATTATACGTCATAGGCTCTAACGCGTTCCTGGCGTCCTCTGGGGTCCTTAATTTATTATTCTAGCCTTTGGCTTTCTCCTCAGTCCCTCAGGAGCGTGTTCGTTCACCTTCGTACGTATTATTTATTTTATATTTTATATGTGTGTAGTGTATTTGGGCTTCCAGTTAGCCTATCATACGCTAGCGTGGTAGAGAGAGCAAGTCCTCTCTCTCTCTCGCGATTTTATGCATGCATGCTTTACTGTTTTCGACGTTAGCCAGCTATGCACTTGATTTTACGCACGTTTATGAATTTCATATCACTGTGAGGTTGGAAGTTTTGCTCTCCCTCCCTGGCTTACCCGACCAGGCCTAGGCTAGGTTTTGGAAGGTAGTCCAGGTGACTACCCCTCTACCCCTTAGGCCCTCCATTGGCCGCCGCCCCCCCCCCCCCCCCCCCCCACCTGCGCTACGGTGCTCGCGGGGAGGACGATCCAGGATAGAGAGTCTCTCTCTTGTCATGTTTGTTGGACCTATCCTCCCTACCTGACCAGATCGAATTTCGATTTTGGAGGGCTTGGTTGAGTGACTACCGTCCTCGTCATGACGTCCTTGGAGGCCTATCTGGCCTACCTGACCGGATCCGTACCGATCTTGGAGGGTTAGGCTAGATCCCTGCTGGGTATATCCTTTTTCACCTTATTGTCCCCTTGCAACTCTTCCAGTGATGCCTCATTATTGTATTTTTATTTATGTTGTTGTAGGGTTGCATATTGCCTTGGCTTTGCCTCCTTTAGGGTGCCAGTTGGCCTGCCGCCTCCTGCCCCCTTTAGTAGTAGGCTAATATAGCCTCCCGTAAGATGGTGCTCACCGATTGGTTGCTGTGACCAAACAATCACGACTGGCCACCCCCTAGGGGGCCAGTCGGCCTACTGCCCCCTGTCCCCTTTAGTAGTAAAAGTATATCTTAGTTTTACCAGACCACTGAGCTGATTAACAGCTCTCCTAGGGCTGGCCCGAAGGATTAGATATTTTTACGTGGCTAGGAACCAATTGGTTACCTAGCAACGGGACCTACAGCTTATTGTGGGATCCGAACCACACTATATCGAGAAATGAACTTCTATCACCAGAAATAAATTTCTCTTATTCCGCGTTGACCGAGCCGGGAATCGAACCTGGGACCACCGGATTGGCAGCCCAGCTCGAAAACCACTCGTCCAGCGTGGAACTCCCTTTAGTAGTAGGCTAGTACAGCTTCCCGTAGGTGGTGATCTCTGATGGGTTGCTATGGCCAAGCGTTCTCGACCGGCCACCCCCCCTCCATCCCCCCCTAACCCCCCAGGACCGGCTCCACCTGGCGATGCCTATTAGCTCGCGTTGCAAGTAATCCTACTGATGAACAGCCGCTAGAGCATCTTCTCTCCGATGGGGGAGGGATGGGTTGGAGGGGAGTGGTTAATGGTATTAGGTGTAATCTCCTTTTTCATGTCTCCGAGCCTGTAGCTCCGCCAGTGGGCTGCGCACCAGATATTACATTTCTACTGCTCCTCCACTCAGTTGTCCTTTCTCCCTGTTGTCTCCGCCTCCCCACTCACGTGGGGACGGATTTGGGCTCAGAGTTGCGTCTCTAGCTACCTTAGAATCGCATCTCCCCACCCCATCCCCCCTCCCCCAATGCTTTCAGGTTCAGGTCTAGGTCTTACCTTTTCCCCTGTTCCGCTCATATCAGCCCGTCTCCACTGGCATTGCTTTGTGACAACGGGATTATGAGACTCCGGAGTAGGCCAAGGCCTAAGAGATTACACCAGATTACCAGATGTATTATACATTCATTTAAAACTCTGTAGGTATATCTCCGGACCCGTAGGGTTCCGATGTAGTGTGGTCTACCATCACACTCACCACTGGAGTTTGTCATACCAGGTTTCCGCCGCTCAGTTTTCCGTTTTCTTGATTTCGCTGTTCCCCATTTCGGTGGGGACGGTAAAGGGTTCAGATATGCGACTACGTCAATTCGTAGCTTTTCTGATTCAGTATGACCGGACTCAGGATTAGGTCTTTCCCTCTCCTCGATCCTGCTCGTCTCAGACCCCATACACTGGGTATATCTTTACCTTCCCGAAGACGAACTCCAGAGCAGGCGGAAACACCCAGAGCTTTTTCTTTTATTCATTCAGTGAGTAGAAGTCATTCAGTGAGTAAGTCATGAACCGATATCTAGGTTAAGGTGCATGCTCTCGCCGGAGTTAACTCCGGCGCTTTTCGTATAATACTCATTTGACCTTTCAACTTATAGATGGTCCGTTGCCAGGCGGAAGGTTGCTCCGCTACCCTCATCAAGCCCTATGGGCATGTGGTCTGTAGGTCACATGCAAACTGCGCTGTCCAGCTGGAGGACTACCTGGTCTGGCACCCCGACGCTTGTACGGTGTGCTATGATATGGTGACCATCATCTCTGACGAGACAGTAAGTAACTTCCTCACCTCGTCATTTACGTGAAATTTCTGTATTACGGCAACTTTATGAAATTTCTTGGATATACTATTCCCCGGATGGGATACTAATTCGATTCCCTTTTTTACAGGCTAGTTTGGCCCTCTGGCAGGAAACCAAAGCGTCCCTCAAGTACTGGGTCGGAGGATTTGGCAGGAACGCCGCGGCCGGACAGACCTATGTGTTGTCCGAGAACCTGTGCTCCCTTTTGTATCCGGGAGCCATGTCTACGATGGCTGTTCCTGCGGCGATAGCTGACCCTATCATCGAGAACATCCGGCTGGAGACGTTGCCCCTCCCGGAGGACCGAGATTGCGACCTGGTGGCAGAAGAGGTGGCAGCCATCAGCCTCCACCACGAACTGATGGCCACCGAGGAGGAGGTAGGTAGGGAGGTAAGTGAGGCAGGTATTCTCCCCTTTAGCCCCACTCCTTCTTCTTCCTCTTCCTTCTAGGGCTTCACTGAGTCCGCCCCCTCTTTGGATAGATCGGCTTCGGTCATTCCCAAAGTCAAGGTAATGAAGATGAGATCCCTTCCAAAGGGATCCAAACCTGCTCCGGCGGGTGCGGCTAAGTCGACCTCTACTGCCAAGCCGCCCTCTTCCAAGGCTTCTCCCCCTCCCAAGGGGTCGAGAGCCAAGACCTCCAGAACCAAGCCGACGGAGTCCGGCTTTGACCAAGAGGCATTCGCTGATCTTCTAATGATGAAGATGAGCGAAGTAGTAGACAATAAGCTTGAGCGGTGTCCACTCGACTTGCTTCGGGCCTAGAGACCTCGGGGCAATCAATACTGTCCCTGACCGAGAGGATCAGAGCCCAGGAGGAATTGGTGACCAGAATCCTCCAGTCCGGGACCACGGCACAGACCTTGACAGTTCTGGACGCATCAAAGCTTCCGCCATTTGACAACAACAACCCATGGCGGTTAGCGTTGCATGCCCCATATTCAGATGGGAAAACGACGATTGAAGGTTGCGGAACCCGACCGGTAGAAGACTTCGAGTTCTTCCTGGAGGGCCTCCAGTTTCCGTTTCCGGGATATGCTAGACTAGCAGAAGATGAGCTAGTCAGGGTAGACAAGGTCCCGAAAGAGACCGTGATCTACCCCAGGGACCAGGCCCAAGCTGTATGGGTCCGCACCCTTACAGAGTGGGAATGCGTTAATACCAAGCTAACGCCCCATAAAGGTAGCTTCACTATGTTTGTGACACCGCGAGGAGTTCCGTCGCCTTGCACATCAAAAGTCGGCGAAACTGACTCTACAAGCAGCGGTGGAGGATAAGCCCTTACCTATTTTAAAAGAGACTGAGGCTACCGCCTTACTCTTCCCCGCAGATGTGGAGTTTTGGACTGACGCTCCGGACCACTTGGTCAAAGCGAAATTCGAGGTGAGATGTAGATTGGGGCAGGTCGATCAACTCAGTCACCTCGGCAGAGTTGATCTCTTCGATGTTCACCGATGAAGCTCTGTTCTGGGTCCACACAAAGTCTCTGTTACAGACCTTCCAGGCAGATCTGTATGATTTTATTGTGGCTAGACAAGCCTGCAGGAAGCATGTCCTTGCAAATGCTTCCATAAGGCACGAGCCGAACAAGCTTATAAAGGCTTCAACCTGTTCCCTAAAGACGAGGTCAACAACGTCTTCCATGAGGCGGCTAGAGCCAACCAGAGTCTTCGTGTCCGTTGGGGACTTCCTTTCAAAAGGAAGTTTGATACCCCCGGACCCCAATCCAGACCTAGGAAAGAGGCCAAGGAAATTCCATCCTTACCAGCCCTCTCATCCTCAGGCCGTTGTCCAGGCGGTCCCGGTCTCCCAGGTCGGTAAGCCTTCGACATTCAAGGCTCAACCGCAGCAGCAGTATGTTCTGTTCCAAACTCCGCCAGCTCAGCAACCCTTATCCTCAACAACCTTGGTGGCTTCCCCAGCCTTCAACCCCTCCTACGAGTCGCGAGGAGCATTTCGCAGCTACAGTAGGCATGCCGGAAGTAGCAGAGCCAGAGGTGGTTCCCGGCAGCGAGGTGGGTCTAGAGGCAGGGGCTTCAGAGGAGGCAGAGGAAGCAGACCTGCAGCCAACCAGTGAGAGTCTGCAGGTGGGAGGGAGATTATATCTCTTCCGGGACCATTGGACCTTCAGTCCGTGGGCCCACAGCATTGTATCGAAAGGTCTAGGGTGGAAATGGGAGAAAGGGCCTCCTCCACCAGTCAGTTTTCACCAGATTCCAACGTCAGACCTACCAGACTATGCCAAAGATCTTCTTCAAAAGAAGGCGATAAAGAAAGTCAAACGCCTAAAGTTTCAAGGTCATCTGTTCAGTGTACCAAAAAAGGACTCGGACAAACGAAGAGTGATTCTGGACTTGTCCCATCTCAACTTATACATTCAATGCGACTAGTTCCGCATGCTGACCGTCTCGCAGGTACAGACCTTACTTCCCCGTGGGGCCGTCACCACCTCTATAGATCTTACAGACGCTTACTATCATGTTCTGATGGCAAGAAATTTCTCTCCATGCCTAGGCTTCAAACTAGGAAAACAAGCTTACTCATTCAGAGTCATCCCATTCGGGCTCAACATAGCGCCCAGAATATTCACCAAGTTAGGAGAGACAATAGTTCAAGAGCTAAGAACTCGAGGGGTAATGTTAGTAGCTTACCTAGACGACTGGCTCATTTGGGCAACCAAGGGCGAGGAGTGTCGCAAAGCAACAGCCAAAGTGATAGAATTCCTAGAATATCTGGGTTTCCAGATAAACAAAGAAAAATCCCGGCTCGTTCCGGCTTCCTGCTTTCAATGGCTGGAAATCCAATGGGACCTAAATTCGCACAAACTATCTCTCCCATCCAAGAAGGTCAGGGAGATAGCGAAGGATACGAGACAGCTCCTCAAAAACAAAAAGGCTTCTCGTCATACCCAAGAGAGAATTCTAGGTTCACTGCAGTTTGCCTCGATAACGGACGTCCTGTTGAAAGCCAGATTAAAGGATATCAATCGAGTCTGGCGAAAGAGAGCCAACGCCAAACTCATGGACAAGATCTCACTAATTCCGCCGATATTAACGAAAAGGCTCCATCCATGGACGGAACGCAGGAGCCTGTCCAAGTCAGTGCCACTGCAATTCCCTCCGCCGTCTCTAACGATCCACACGGACGCCTCTCTGAGCGGTTGGGGAGGTTACTCACAATACAAGAAAGTTCAAGGAACATGGTCGGAGATGTTCCGCCAGTTCCACATCAATGTCCTAGAAGCAATGGCCATTTTTCTGACTCTAAAACGCCTGGCTCCAGCCAAAAACGTTCATATAAGGTTAGTCTCGGACAGCGCAGCAGTAGTCCATTGTATAAACAGAGGAGGCTCCAGGTCAAGCAAAGTAAACCACGTAATGATTGCGATTTTCTCGTTAGCAACGAAAAACCGTTGGCACCTTTCAGCCACTCACCTGGCAGGATTAAGGAATGTCATTGCAGACTCACTATCCAGGACGACTCCGCTGGAGTCGGAGTGGTCCCTGGACATGAAGTCATTCCGCTGGATTTCCAACCAAATCCCAGGCCTTCAAGTAGACCTGTTTGCCACAGAGTCCAATCACAAACTCCCGTGTTACGTGGCTCCCAACCTGGACCCTCTAGCTCACGCCACAGATGCAATGTCCATAGACTGGAACGGTTGGCAGAAGATTTATCTGTTCCCACCAGTAAATCTTCTGATGAAAGTCCTGCACAAGCTAAGATCTTTCACGGGACAGGTTAGCATTGGTTGCACCCAACTGGCCGAAGAGCAACTGGTTTCCTCTTCTGCTAGAATTGAATCTCCGTCCCAGACGGATCCCCTGTCCAGAACGGACTCAAGTAGTACAAACTCTGACTGTGTCAGCTTCCTCAAGAATTCTGAATGCCCTAACTTTATGGACTTCATGAAGTTTGTGGCCCAAAAGGACGCTAGTATCGATCCACTAAACATCCTGTTTATAGAATCTGATAAATGAGAGTCAATGCTCAGACAGTATGATTCAGCAGTGAAGAAATTGGCCATCTTTCTAAAAGAAACTGATGCCCAACAGATGACTACGAATCTGGCGATTTCATTCTTTAGGACTCTATTTGAGAAAGGCCTAGCTGCTAGTACCATTGCTACGATCAAATCTGCCTTAAGGAAGATTTTTCAGCTTGGCTTTAGTATTGATTTGTCGGATTTGTACTTCTCTTCAATCCCGCGAGCATGTGCCCGCCTGAGACCAGTAGACCGCCCTCATACAGTCTCCTGGTTCTTAAATGATGTACTTAGATTGGCCTCAGACTCTGATAATGATTCATGCTCATATACAACCCTTCTCAGGAAAACTTTATTTTTAATGAGCCTGGCGTCAGGAGCCAGAATATCTGAACTCTCGGCTCTCTCTAGAGACCCTAACCACGTCGAATTCCTCCCGTCGGGTGAAGTGCTACTATCCCCGGATCGGAAATTCTTGGCCAAGAATGAAGACCCACAAAACAGGTGGGCTCCATGGAAAATTATTCCTCTTACACAAGACACATCATTGTGTCCTGTCGTCACCCTCAAATCCTATGTGGCCAGGACGTCCAATAAGTCTTCAGGTCCCTTTTTTTATAAGAGAGAAAGGCGGTACAATTTCTCTGAAAGGTATTAGACAACAAATCCTCTATTTTATTAAGTAAGCCAACCCGAATTCAGTTCCGCACGTTCATAATATCCGGGCAAAGAACTAATGGGAGCATAGTCTCCCCTGAATGACCGAGTCCTAAAATCTCTATTCTATTGCTCGTTCTGCTTAGCCTTTTATCCTTGATACCTCACTCCTTCCTGCCTGCCTTGCTCGTATCCCCTACCCGTCTTCCTTCCCGGTGCCGGACTCGTTTGCTTGCCATTCCGTCGCCGGACTTGTATATGGCATTGGGACCCACCTTTTGTATTCCTTACCTGTTTTGTACATACATCTAGGTATATATCACATTGCTTCAGATACCATTCCGTTGTATTATTACTTTATTACTAGTTATTAAGTCCTAATTTAAGTCTCAATTTTAAGAATTCAACAAAGTGTCCTGCCTGCCTTGCTCGTATCCCCTACCCGTCTTCCTTCTCGGTGCCGGACTCGTTTGCTTGCCATTCCGTCGCCGGACTTGTATATGGCATTGGGACCCACCTTTTGTATTCTTTACCTGTTTTGTACATACATCTAGGTATATATCACATTGCTTCAGATACCATTCCGTTGTATTATTACTTTATTACTAGTTATTAAGTCCTAATTTAAGTCTCAATTTTAAGAATTCAACAAAGTGTCCGTTTCTTTTATGGCTCATAAAATGATTCTTTAGTGAACTTTAAGTTTCATTATTCCTTTATGCATTTTTGTCTGGTATCTTTCAAGCTTGTATGGCAATTCTCTGATACTATTTCACCGGCAGACACAGGTCAAACCCAGAAAAGGGATTTTGACGAAGGAAAAATCTATTTCTGGGGGAAAACCTGTGTCGCCCGGTGAACCCGACCCTCTTTCTTCTCCTGATCCCCACCCTGTAGCCTGTCCAAGCTTGGGTGTTTATCTAGGAATGAAGATGCCGGGTGTGGGTAGTAGTAGTAGCGAGCAGAAGGTGGAAGGGGTAGTCTTTGTAACGGCTCTCGCCGTGGGAGGGACTTTGAAAGGAATCTTCTAATTGGCAGAAGTCCTGTGGTAGTGGCTTCCACTCGCCCTAGTGCTTATACCGACGCCCTTGGGTGATCGAGCTGAAGGTAGTAACTTCAGCATTCCATTCTAGCTTTTTCTCTGGTATATTTAGAATCCATTTATACTTAAAAATGCAAGCTACAGGAACATTTCACCGGGCGACACAGGTCTTCCCCCAGAAATAGATTTTGCCTTTGTCAAAATCCCTTTTATATGAAATTTATCAAAAATTTTATTTTTTCTATTTATTTCGGTGTCAGTTACCCAGATGTTGTGACGCCAGATATAATACACAATCAATCAATTCTTCATCAAAAACTGTAGCCATGCATTTCTGTAGAATTAGGGGGATACATGCAGACCCAGATTTATATGTAAATGGCCAGAGAATATCTTGTGTTAACGAAAGAAGGTTTTTAGGAATGATTTTTGATACTCGGTTGACATGGCTTCCCCATATCCTAAACCTCAGGGCTAAGTGCAGAAAATCCTTGGATATCTTGAAAGTTTTGTCAAGTACATCTTGGGGAGCAGATAGTCTCCAGTTATTGAGATTGTATAAAGCCTTGGTTTTATCAAAATTAACATATGGATGTGAAGTTTACACCTCGGCTACACCAAGTCGCCTTAAGATTTTAGACTTCATTCACCATACTGGAATTAGGATTGCTACTGGAGCTTTTAGGACTTCCCCTATAGAGAGTATGTTAGTAGATGCTGGGGAAATGCCCCTAGCCTTACATTACCAGGCTCTTCTGGCTCGAGGCTGGTTCAGATTCCAAAGACTTCCTGGATCCCTAGTATGCCAGTCGCTAAGAAATGGAAGATTTGATAGCTTTTATGAAAGTCATCCAAAGATGCCACGTCCATATGCCTTCAGACTGAAATCAACCCTCCAAGACTTGAACATTCCAGACAAATGTGTACTACCGGTGAAGGCATTTGTATCTCCCCCTTGGAAATTCCCAGCAGTAGAGTTTTGTAACTACTTTAATCAACCAAAGAAGAATGTCTCTGATAAAGTATTATGTTATACCTTTTTAGATCATATGTCACAACATGATAATTTTATCCCAGTTTTTACCGATGGATCCAAAACCAGTGCAGCCGCTGGTTTTGGCATAGTTTTTCCGTCCTTAGAGCATAGTGGAAGGCTCTCAAGTAATGCATCTGCATTTACTGCAAATTTATATGGAATTTTAAATACTGTCAAAGAAGTTTTAAAAAGTAGTGATAAGAATTTTATTGTGTACTGTGACTCTAGAAGCGCTCTAGAGTCACTGAAAGATTTTTATTCCAAACCGGAGGGGTTTTAACATTGAATTTTGTTGGGTTCCATCACACATTGGAATATCTGGAAATGAATGCGCTGATGCAATTGCCAAAGAGGCTGTTTCTCGTATTGAGCCCAGATCATTTAAGCTGCCGTGCAGAGATTTATATACTCCAATTAGAGAGAAACATAAAGTACTTTGGCAAAATATTGGGTCAAATTTAACTACTAATGTAAAAATGAGAACAATTGCACCTGCAATCAATCCTTGGCTGTGCAATTTTATACCCAGAAGGTTTGAAACAGTTCTGTGCCGCCTGCGTATTGGACATACTAGGGTGACACATTCCTACTTGATGAGTTGTGATCACGAACCATACTGTGAGGATTGCATGGTTCCACTGACTGTTATGCACTTGCTGGTTGAGTGCCCCAGTTTGGTGGAACAACACAATCAATATCTATACTATGGGAAGGAGAATAATGTTTTTAAGCTGTCAAAAATTTTAGGAGCAAATGGGATTTTTAACATGACTGACTTCTTTGGATTTCTTTTTAACACTGGCATTTTAGATAAACTGTAATGCTTGTGTGCGCTTTGCTTTTATTCTTGTTGAAATGGTGTATATGTATGTGTGTGCATGTACGTATGTGTATGTATGTGTGTGTATATGTATGTATGTATGTAATGATTGTTTTTTTTTATGATTCATTTTTATATTATTTATTTTATAATTACCAGTATCTTTTATCATATTTTTAAAATAATTCTCTGTTTAATTATTATTATTAAAATTTGTAGGGTCTTTTTATATAGTATAGTTCGGCATCAATGACGTAGTTGTCGCGATGCTAGATTAATATAGTATCAATCAATCAGTCAATTAGGTCTGACCACTGATCCTGCGGTGCACACCCCGATCAGCTGGGCAGAGGCTAGGATCCCTCCCTCTGCTCTTACGACCAGGGAGGGAACCAAGGTCGGATGAACACCAGTCTGTTCATAAGACTTAGATTCCACCCACCAATAAGTGAGTCTTCCTACTGTTAAAGGATCGAAAGGTTTGTATTACGTATCGGAACATATAACAATTTGTCGAAAATTGTATTTTTCCTAACTATACCAACCTGAGGTCCTTTACATATAGTCCCACCTCATGCCACCCCTCACTCTGTTTTCATGGGCCTAAAGCAAAGTGAAGCCTCACCTCTTAGTCGGCCGGGACAGCCGACTACCGGACAAGCAGTTAACTATCGAACCTCCTTGTTTCAAGCTTACGACCGGTTCCAGCTGCCGCTGATTACATTCCTATTGTTAAAGGACCTCAGGTTTGTATAGTTAGGAAAAATACAATTTTTGTCAAATTGTTATTTTTGTGGGGTGTTGTTTGGCTGGTCAGGTGACCAGGGCTAATTCAGATGTTCAGGTGGTGTATTGCAATAGAAGCCTTTTATCCATCCCTTCCCTAACACGGGGGGAAGTGGACAGCAGTAAGAGACAAACCCAATGGTATATATTTTGGCGTCTTACAACTTTATGTTCTTGCTTGCTATTCATAAGAGGTACGCATGCCTCCCTCTTATGAATTGATCTAGAGGTATGGCCATTGGTCTTGCAGTGATCCCACTCCGATCAATTGAACAGAGGCTAGGTTCCCCCTTTTGCTCTTACGACCAGGGAGGGAACCTTGGTTGGCCGAACACCAGTCTGTTCACAAGACTCAGATTCCTCCCGCCAATCAGTGAGTCTTCCTTATGTAAAGGACCAATGGTTTGTATAACGTCTAGGAACAAATCTCAATTTTTGAAAGCTTTACTGGGTTTGAGACGTAATGTGTCCTCCGTAGGTCTTGCGGGGCTACGGCAGTTGGCAATTTGTCTGAGCCATCGTTGACTGTATCAGTACCGGTTGTGTCCTCAGCCCCTCCTTTCAATAGGGTAGTTAGAAATCTTCCTTCTTTGGTTCCCATTTTTATACTTTAGGGGTTTGAGATGTAACGTCCTTACTGCGGTTATTGCAGGGATTTAATGCAGTTGGCACTTTGCTTGCACCATAGTTAGTGCCTTTTGTGCCCTTGGCCTCCTTTCGTTAAGGTAGCTGGTAATTTCCTTCTGCGGCTCCCATTGGTTCCACAGTTCGTAACCTGTCATTAAAGGCACTTTTATGTGCCGCACAGCTGGTTCTCCACCTGCACAATGTTGGCGATAGGTGCTACAGCGGTTAGCCATAGTGGGACTTCTTTTTATTCTCTCTATCCTGCTTCTTTCTCAAATTTTTCCTGCAGCTTTTTATGTTCTTCCTTCAAGGGGTACAATGTGGGTTTGGCTTTGGTTCCGGGGTTTCCGGGAGTACTTTCTTCCCGCACTTGATAATACAGTATAGCTTCAGCTCCGGACTCCCGTCCAGATTTAGTATTAGTGTAACCGGCGTTTGTTGGATCTCGTTTTGTGACCTCTTTGCTCTTAGGGGGCATTGCTTGCCCAATGTAGTTGGCCAGGTGTCATCATAGTCACTGGATGGTGCAAGGTGTTGCAGTTGAGTGATACCGGTTCAAGGTTATGTCATCATCTTGGATGGTACACATTTGGCGCAACAGTGTGTGTTTGACTTGTAGGGGTGGGTGTTCATCGCCAAGGTATATTCAGCTCAGGTGTAATGTTATTGTCACTGGGTAGTGATGGTATATGCAGTTGAGTGAGACTAGCTCAGGGTTATGTCATAGTCCGTACGCAATTTGCAGAACTAGTGACGGTTTGTCTTGTGAGACGGGTTGGGCGGACAGCAGTCGGTCAGGTGTTACGTCATCGTATCTGGGGGGAGTGCAGGATTGCACAGTCGAGTTCGACTTGCTCAGGAGCTTATCATCGTCTTGTTGGTGTATCATTGTGCAGTTGAATCAGTTGGCTCAGATATGATGGGATCATGTATGTCAGATTGGTATCGAGCAACCAGGTGTAGTAAGTTACGGGTTCTTGGGTGCTGCTCCTGTGGGGGTTCAGCCTTTATCCTTTTCCTGTTCCTGTGCGGTCGGACAGGTCTGACAGACGATACCCTTTGAAGGGAGAATTGGGTGCTAGTTGTGGGTTTTTGTTTCTCCAGCGAAGGAAAGTGAGTATAAATGGATGGTGGACTTTGTCCATTCTCTTTTTCCACAGTCCAGGCTCCGGAGGAACCTCACAGTTAAAGCAATGTTTGATACGTTGTATTCAACTAAACCAGTAGTCTCTCAAACATCAAGTAAGCTGATCTTGTTTCAGCTGAGTCGGGCAGTTTTTTGGGCCGATTAGACGGGATTCAACCTCGCTTCTAATCGGGAGTGTTCTGTATGAGGTAGCAGGTAACGCTTCTGCTAGTGTCCGAGTTCCAGTTTACGTGTCGGTTGAGGCTCTTCTCTCTTGGGTTCCTTCGTTGATTTGTGTGGTAGGGGTTACAGATCATGAGGCTTGTATTTGGAAGACACCTTTCACAGCCAGTTGGAGACCTTGTCCCACTCTATGGGGATGTTGTGAGAGTTGAGGGGTGTTTCTCAGATTCTGGACTGTTTGATAACCTCCTCACATAGGTTTCAATGGGGTTCGCATACCAGACTAACATTCCGGCTGGTTGTACTATGTTCTTGTCGAGGAGAGGAGGGACTTCTTGTTAAATCATCTGCCTCCGCACTATCCGGACATTCATAAGAAGGTTCTGTTGAGGGTGCCTCTAGCGCTCAGCAACAGTCCTTTAGAAACAAGATGTCTCCTCGATGGTCAATTTCGTATCGTTGTTGTCATACTTAAGAGTCGCAGCAGCATCGTGGGATGGTTGTATAGCAGGTGACGGATCACAAATGCTGCTGTCTGGTTCGAGCTCTCAAAGTTTATTTGTCACGTACTGAGGAACTTTTACCTCGTCCAAGAATCTTATTTGGTTTCCCATAGGTGTCCATCTCGTTCTATTTCCAAAGTGCAGTTAGTTTCTTCTTGCAAGGGGTTTTTAGTCATGCGTCGGTTGGTTCTTCATCGCTTTCAGAGCATTCTAGGTGGGGCCTTGCGTCCAAGTGCGCAAATTATTGTGGGTCGCTACCCTTTGGCTTTCAGGAGGAATTTTTTTATGTTTATGATCGTGTATTCAGCACAAGTCATCTGCATCAGGGAGCAGTAGAGAGGTCCTGCACACTCAACTTCTCCTCCTTACAAGAGGGGCTAGATAGCCACATGGGAGGTTCACCGTTTCCCCTCCATACATTAGAGGTGTAGAATACCACATGGGAGGTTCTTCAGACTCAGGCGATACCTTGGACTCGACACTTCCTCTGCAATCATCCTCACCTACTGAGTTGGACAACTAGGTGAGGAGATTTGTTTTTACCTCCATGAATGAGAAGTATAGCTTACCACATGGGAGGTACTTCTGACCCAGACGGTACTTTCTTTGCAAGCCTCCTCACCTACCGAGTTAGTTAAATAGTTGGGGATACATACATTTATACATGGTAGTTTGATTATGAGTTACCTGCGTATGCTCTGTGGACAGGTCGGGCTGAATTAAATTGACCCCACTTCTAATAAGATTTTGTTAATCAGGCTAATTCAGGCGTTCAAGGAGTGCATTGCACTATGAAGTTTTTATAATAAAATTAATATTGTAATACTTACTGAACACCCGAATGATTCTCACCCTCTTCCTGACTTCAGTTTGATCGTGAATGATTCAATTGAGGAGATGGGCCTGTGGGTCCAGTATTTGCACCAGCGTTGCCAATGGTAACAGGTAACTCATTTTACTAGATTTTACCTGCAGCGGTGGTAATGCTGACAGTTGAAATTACCCACTTAGTGGGTAAATATGTGGGGATATAGTTCGGGCTAGTCAGTGACCAGGGCTAATTCAGGTGTTCAGGTAAGTATTACAATATTAGTTTTATTATGATTTTTCCTTAGGTAAGCTCCTGAAATGAGACCATTAGTTAGGTTGTTATGGTTCTAACTTGCTTAAGGTGTTTTAGGCCAGGTCAACGGTCTGATCTTAGACAATTCTCAATTGTCCAGCAGATTGAACAAAATCCTTCCTCTGCTGTCGATGTACCGGAGGGCGTTCACATCTCTGATGATATCAAGACTGCTCCCCTGCAGTTAAACTTGGATGACCTAACCTCTGGAGAGGACTTAACCTCTGGAGAGACTCCAACAGGAAGGTACCTTCTTTTTGGCTTTGGAGCCAGGAACCATGGAATCTGTCGCCACGGCTTCTTTCCTGGCTGCCTCACTGCATGACTGATTTGAGTCAGAATCGGGCTGTACCGGTTCAGTTGTCTAACAGTGAAGGTTATTGTTACCTTACGGTATCTTGTGATGTAGGGGGGGAAGGAATCAACACAGCTTCGGGAGGAGTTCGTACCATCATGTGCTACAGCTAAGTTTATGATTTTATAAGTGTTTTGTTGAGGTGATAATATTGAAGGGCATGCATGCACGATAGATATTGTTACTAGCAGGCATTTGTAAATGAATAAGATTATTCTTCGGATTGCTGTATAGGAAATTTCACAATTAATGTTTTAAGGTTAGTAATAATCATAAATAATCTATTCCTGGTCAAACAATGGTTTTATACGATCACAGGATATGGTAAATTAAATTGTATACTTAAACACAACGCAAATTCTCGATTTATTGAATGAAAGGAACAGAAAAGAATCCTTGAAAATCTGTTCATGAACCTGGTAATATGCGAACCAAATTAGAGTAAGTTTGGGTTTTCATATTTATTGTAAATTCTATATGTTTACTATTTTGGATTCTTTTGGTGGGAGGGACCTCCCTGGTTAAAATCAGAAAACCACACCTATCCTATTGACAGGACATGGGTGAAAGAAGCACAAACACAGGATGAAGTTGTTCAGGTCCATCTTGTAGGGAACAGTGAAAAAATCCATCTGCTGACCTGAGAAAGATTTAGTAGAGTGGATAAATTTTGTAGAACTATAGCTTGGATAATACGATTTATTCACAATTGTAAATCAACTGGCTGTAGAAAAACTGGAAGTTTAACGCTGGAAGAACTTCAACAAGCTAAAAATAAAATGATTATCCTCTTACAAAAGGAATACTTTCCGAAAGAATATAAAGCTTTGGAAAAGGGGGATAAAGTTTCAAAATTGACCTTATTAGTACAATTGAATCTCTTCTTGGAAGAAGGTATTATAAGATGCAGAGGAAGATTGGAACATGTCGCACAGGCGGCGGAAATAAAATTCCCAATCTTACTGCCAAAAGGTTGTTTTCTCACAAAACCTATTCGGCTTTTTCGATATTCATTATAGGTTACATATCTCAGGGTTGTACGGGGTTCCACAGTGATGATATAGACTATCTTCACTCCATCCACCTTGGAGATATCATTTTTAAGTTCTATGATATTATTTCTAATATCATTTGTTGATTCAGCATCTTCACTATCTATATCATTACTTCCTACAAAAAGCACAACTGCCTCTGCTTCACACCCCTTTACTTCTTCAGATGTGATATCATAACAAGTAGCACCACCTATTGAGTGTGTTATAAAATGAAGGGTTTCCTCTTCTTCATTTATTTCATCAAAGGCACTTTCCATTTTCCTTACCTGAGAATGTCCTAGGATCAGCACTATGCGTTTTTCTGTTTCTTCACTTTCATTATCTGATATTTCTATGTCAGACATTTCTACGTCTGATATTTCTATGTCTGACATTGTTAATAATTCACCAAACTGTTCACTAAAGGAGAAAAATAGACCAAGCAAGTGTAGGAAGGAACTACCTAATAATTACTTAATGCATTATGTACATTATTTTCAACAGCACAACTATATTAAATTCCCATAGAATTTTCGTTTTAAATAAACTTCAACTTAGCTGCTCGGTCATTAACAAGATGGCTGCCTGTGCGACAACGTTATTCTTAATTAATGCCGTGACTAGCTTAACCCATCAATGGATGCCCGATCACTGACAAAATGGCCGCCTGTGCGACAACAATATTATCAATGTCGACGCAAACTCACTAACACACAACTCGAAAATTTCACTTTCAACTATTAACGAATTACCTAAATTCAACAACTTTCCAAAATTATTATTTCCACTTTAAATTATATTTCAATAAAAATCACAACTAGTGAAAATTAATTTTCATACTTAAATGTTTTCAATTAGTGGCAACGATTAACACTGATCAATTCAAAATGTATAACGCATATATGATTTTCAATCACTTAAAAGTTCATTTTTTTTTCTACAAATTTCAACCTTTCGTCGTTGTAAATGGTTTAATAGCCGTCAAAATATAGTTAAACTTTTATGAATCTAAAGAGAACGAGATTACCAACTTAAAATTCACACTCGTGATTTCCTACTATGTTCGATAAATAATACAATTAACAATCAAATAGAGTGCAATTACAAAAGGGAACGATAATCTCTTACTCAACAATTTTCCTCATATGATTCACGGCAAAAAAATATGGTGTCAACTTTTTCTAAATTGCCAATACCAACCTAGTCATAACAACCCAACGTAACGAACACTTTCTCATGAAACGCAATATTGGCAAAAACATCTATTCACGTATAAACATCAATATCAAAGTTGAAAATATGCGCTATCAATCAGTTATCAATTATCAATCATCACCCGCAATAATAATCCTGGTCACGGCACCATTTATATATTTACTCAAACGAATCCAAAATAGTAAACATATAGAATTTACAATAAATATGAAAACCCAAACTTACTCTAATTTGGTTCGCATATTACCAGGTTCATGAACAGATTTTCAAGGATTCTTTTCTGTTCCTTTCATTCAATAAATCGAGAATTTGCGTTGTGTTTAAGTATACAATTTAATTTACCATATCCTGTGATCGTATAAAACCATTGTTTGACCAGGAATAGATTATTTATGATTATTACTAACCTTAAAACATTAATTGTGAAATTTCCTATACAGCAATCCGAAGAATAGTCTTATTCATTTACAAATGCCTGCTAGTAACAATATCTATCGTGCATGCATGCCCTTCAATATTATCACCTCAACAAAACACTTATAAAATCATAAACTTAGCTGTAGCACATGATGGTACGAACTCCTCCCGAAGCTGTGTTGATTCCTTCCCCCCCTACATCACGAGATACCGTAAGGTAACAATGACCTTCACTGTTAGACAACTGATCTGAACCGGTACTGCCCGATTCTGACTCAAATCAGTCGGAGACGATTGGCGGTCCACGCATGCGCAACCCGCATTCACTAATGACAATCCTTAACAACTCGTTAAAGATTGCTTAGAGTCAAACAACCATTTAGTGTATTTCACTCTTCAAAAACACTCTACATAAAGAAATATTATATTACAAACAATTCAATAAAACTTATATAATTTTCTACGCATCTTGCACTGCATAATGTTCATAATATTTCCCTTACAAAATAAAAGATAAATGACTGTTTACTGGTCTTTATAAATGCACTATCGTGATTCCATCTTGAGTCACGATAGCCATACCAGACGTCTCATCTTGGAATGAGAGGTCAAAGATCTGCAGTTTTTGCGTTGGGAGGAAAGCCGCCGACTTTCATCTTACACCAAACTCCAAATTAAGGGTGAACGTTGTTCTCAGGAGACAGGATATGGTCTCATCTGTTGTGATAAGAGAAGTTTTGGAGGAGAGTGGTCTGACCCTTCAAAATACGTAGTCTCATTTTGTGACTGTCATTTAGCCTTCCAGAGAGTAGTGTGTAAGTGGTGGGAAATGTATCAGAATTATCAATCGTCTCTCAGAGACCCTGTTGGTGGTGACTTAGACAATATGTATTTATGCCTGGTGTGAGCCATTAAGTACTACTTGAAAAAAGCATGTGTTCTAAGGCAAGAGTGCTGGAGGGTTTTTATTAATAGTGGCAATCTGTTCCTCTTCAAACACTTCAAGGGAAGAGGGCCATCTTCTATAAATGATGTTGCAGAAGGGATCTCTCTCCAGTCGGAACATCTGTTGACCAGATTGCAGATTTCTTCGTTTACCTTTGCTAAGACAAACTGCCCAGTCTCAGTAGTGAAAGGCTATTGCCCTGTCTTGAGCCAGGTATTGAGACTGAAGGGCATAGACCTGCCCTCATGAGTAAGTTATGTGTCCATGAGGAGCTATGAGTAGTCGTGTTCTGCTTAGGAGATTCATCTTCCCTTGTCAGTTGTGTCTCATATTCTCTGCAGCCCAACCTAGGTGCTTCATGAGTTCTTTGGGGGTAAATTTTGACGGAGTTATCACACTCAAGACTCTTATTGTGAGGCATACCGGGAATTGCATGGTTTATCCCATGGTGTGTAGTTCTTTAAGGGGTGAGGATCTCACATTCTTGTATATTCCTGAGTTTTTGGTGATGATTTAGTACAAAGTAGTACAAGTTTTTTTTTTATGGTTTCATGGAAAAGATTATTTTGTGCCAGACCTGGTGCAAGCCTTTTGAGTACTTGTTGAAAGGAACCCATCCTCTTAGGCCTGAATGCTGGAGGCTTTTCATTAGTATTAGCAAACATTAGGAGGTATCCAAGAACATCCTTCTTTTATGCTTCTTGAGGTGTGAGATTATTTCTGATTTTTTGGATGAACTTTTAGTTTTTTATGTAATAAGGTTAAGTTTCTGGGATATTGTCCAAGTTATGTCAGTCACAGTTAAACAGGCAGCTCAGATGTTCTTTTCTGTATCAGATCCTATAGAATTATAGAAAACTGCTCCCAGCACCCCCTAACAGTACTCTGGAGGCTTGTGACTTTCCATTGCTATTCACTTTTATTGCCCAATGATGAAATGAATGTTGATCACACCAGGGCTCAGAATGACCCTGGCGCACCTTGTTGGCCTCATACTGAGTAGTTTCAATGATCTGCTGACCCTCATGGTTGAGGTGCTGATAGATTTCTTGTGGCCTGCTCTTCTTCATCAACTGTATGTGGAGAGGTATCATCAGGCAGTATAGTCCTTCCAGCTTCATGCTTGAAGTCTACTTGGCGGATCCTGCGAGAGAGAAGCTTTTCTTGCTGGACTTCACAGATGTCAGGGTACCTTGGTGATCCTTGTCAAAGGTTTACCAAGGAAAGTGGACTATAATCTGTGATTGGTGTCTTAAAAAGGCTCTCTCCAAGGTCAGAACTATTCGGTGGATTGTGGACTTCTTCATCTGCCTTTGTTAAGAGATGCTCCTTTTAGTCTAAGGAGGTAAAATAAAAGTGATGAAAGGGTTGCATCTAGGGGCTGAAGGGATGGTGCAAATAACCCAAAAGTAATGCCTACAGGTGGTAAAAGGTTGTCGCTTAGCCTTGAGGCAGGTCTCAAACTGATCTCTCTATTGAGCAGTCTTATTCACATTAGGAACTTTGTGCTCGTGAGTTGAAACGAGATTCTTGTTTTCTGCAGCCTAAGTCAGGCACCATACAAGCCCTTAAGGTAGGCCTCAGACCAGGAGCTCTCACCCAAGTTGGTTTTCTTCCTTACCTTGGTCTCAGCAAAATGTTTCAAGGATTTACATGGCTAGTCCCATTGGGTCCAGCCCTTGGAGAGTTGAAGATCTTTGTCATTCTGGTTTGTTCCTGAGTTTGTAAAGAAAACTCGGAACTTGTTGATCTCTGATAAGAGCTATGCGTTTCTTGACCTCCTCCCTCTGGTACTTGTTGGTGGATTGAGATGAAGTGCTCCAGTGTCCATTTTGAGCCACAAAATACTATTTTAAACAACCAGACCTCTGAGGCCAGAGTGTTGGTGATTTTTGTTAGCACTGGCAAGCTTAAGGAAGTCTCTAGGAACACCGTTTTTCTGGCTCTGTGAAATAATCAAACAAGCTCATTACTTGTTCCAGAAAATCAGAAAGGGGAAAAAAGGTCTTGCAAAAGAAAAGAATGCATGGAAAGTGATGGAACTAAAAAGTAAGATAGAAAATGCAGAACAAAAGATTATACAATCAAAAGAAAATGAAAAATGGGACTTGGAAAAAAAAACCCCTGTAAATATCAAGCAAAACCCCAAACTATTGTACTCATGCGAAAAAGATGAATAAAAGAAGAATAGAAATAGGCCCTCAAAGAAATGAAGGGAG
>NC_061103.1:54535327-54564452 GCF_015104395.2 Macrobrachium nipponense
CAAAGAAATGAAGGGAGATTAATGAATGAAACAAAGGAAATATGCAACACATTGGCAGAAAGATATGAGAGAATTTACCCCTAGAATTGATAATGAAGATAATTATACAGAAATAAGCGATGAAAATAGTGAATATTTATCAGACATAGATATTAATGAAGCCGATATTGTGCAGGCTATTAACCCTCTTACGCCGGAGCCCTAAAAATCAAAACGTCTCCCGTATGCCGGGCCTGGTTTGGAGTGAGCGCGGAAGTGGAAAAAATAATTTTTTCAAAAAATTACAGCGTGCGTACTTTTGAAGATTAAGAGTTCATTTTTGGCTCCTTTTTTTGTCATTGCCTGAAGTTTAGAATGCAACCATCAGAATGAAAAATAATATCATTATCATATGTAAATAATGCGATATATGGTAGCGAAAAAAAAAAAAAAATTCATACATAATTGTATTCAAATCACGCTGTGCAGAAAACGGTCAAAGCTAACGAGTTAATTTATTTTGCGTTGTATTGTACACTAAATTGCGATCATTTTGATATATAATACATTGTAAAACAATAAAAGCAACACCGGAAAAATATTATCACAAAATGATGTACGAATTCGTAACGAGCGGACGTAAAAAAGTGTTATTTTCAAAAATTCACCGTAATTCTAAATAATGTTCTAGAGACTTCCAATTTGTTTCAAAATTAAGACAAATGATTGAATATTACGATACTGTAAGAGTTTTAGATTAGAATTGCAGATTTCGACCATTTCGGACGAGTTAAATTTGACCGAATGTCGAAATTTTAATATATATATTTTTTCATATGCACATATTTCGAAGATGGAAAAAGCTACAACCTTCAATTATTTTTTTATTGTATTCTTCATGAATTTGCGCACATTTTGATATATGAAACTCTATAAAAAGGCTAATATGAAAAGGAGCAAATATTAGGATAATGCCATGTACGTATTTCGGAGACTTGCGGCCGCGATCGGCGCGCGGAGTGAAGGTAAATATATTTTTCAAAAATTCACCATAAATCACAATATTGTTTTAGAGACTTCAAATTTGTTTCAAAATGAAGAAAAATGACGGAATATTACTAGGCCGTAAGAGTTTTAGCTTACAATTGCGTTTTTCAACTATTTCGGTAGAGTCAAATTTGACCGAACGTGGTTTTTTTTCTATTTATCGTGATTTATATGCAAATATTTCGAAAAAAGAGAAAAGCTACAACCTTCAATCATTTTAGTTGTATTCTACATGAAATTGCGCACATTTTCATATATAAAACTTTATGTAACAGCTAATTTTAAATGGTGCAAACATTTCGACAATCGCACAAAAAATTCTGATTTTTTCGGAAGAGAGTTACCGCGCGAACGTAATTTTTTTTTTCATAAATTCACCATAAATCGAAATATTGTGCTAGAGACTTCCAAGTCGTTGCAAAATGAAGGTAAATGATTGAATATTACTAGAATATAAGAGTTTTAGCTTACAATTGCGTTTTTCGACCATTTCGGTAGAGTCAAAGTTGACCGAAAGTTGAAATTTTTGCACTTAACGTTATTTATATGAAAATATTCCAATACTGATAAAAGCTACAACCATGGGTTGATTTTTGTTGTATTGTGCATGAAATTGCGCACATTTCCATATATAAAACTTTATGTAACGGCAAATTTAAAAGGGTGCAAACATTAGGACAATCGCACGAAAAAATTTATCGGAAGAGTTATCGCACGAACGTAAGGAAAAAAGTTTTTTCATAAATTCACCATAAATCGAAATATTGTGCTAGAGACGTCCAATTTGTTTCAAAATGAAGGCAAATGATTGAATATTACTATAATATAAGAATTTTAGCTTACAATTGCGTTTCTCGACCATTTCTGTAGAGTCAAAGTTGACCGAAGGTTGAAATTTTTGCACTTATCGTTATTTATATGAAAATATTTCAAATTTATAAAAGCTACAATCATGAGTATTTTTTAGTTGTATTGTGCATGAAATTGCGCACATTTTCATATATAATACTTCATGTAAAGGATAATTTAAAATGGTGCAATAATTATGTCAAAGTGACGAAATAATTTCCGAGATGTGTCACTGATACTTTTTAGTGCGATAAGAAAGAAATTCGCGCTTGCGCGCCTGCGTAGCGATTGTAAACAAAACAACGCCTTGATCCGTGAACTCCCAGCATCCCCCAAGGCACGTGATACAAAAGTTTTCGGCTGGTAGGCTTATAAGTATTTTTCCGCGAATTTTTAAAAAAACTTTTTTGAGCCGACGTATGATACGTCCAATCGGCATACGGGAGACATTTTGACTCGACGTTTAATACGTCCAATCGGCGTAAGAGGGTTAATGAAATTAAAAATGGAGCAGCAGCTGGGTCTGATGGTGTCCCTGCTATTTTGTTAAAGAAAGTAGTTCATTCTATCGCAAAGCCCCTTGCAATATTATTAAGGCAAAGTGTAGATACAGGCAAGATTTATGATGAGCATAAATTAGCATATATTACCCCTACTTTCAAAAGTATATCAAGATTAGAGGCAAATAATTATAGGCCTGTGAGTCTAACATCACGTGAAAGTGTATGAAAGGGTAATGAAGAAAAATATTATGAAACATTTAATAAAAAATAATTTGTTTAATATAGGACAACATGGTTTTGTACCCGGAAAAAGTACACAAACCCAACTGTTAGTCCACCGTGAGAACATATATAAAATATGAAAAATGGAAAAGAAACAGATGTGGTTTATCCAAACTTTGCAAAAGCTTTTGACGAGGTAGACCATAATATATTAGCGAAGAAAATTAGAAAACATAATAAGTGGACAACGTTGGAAGATGGATAAAAGAATTTTTACACAACAGAAAACAGATAGTTATTGCAAACAATGAGAAATCGGATGAAGCTAAGGTAATATCTGTTGTGCCACAAGGTATGGTGCTAGCTGCATTGCTGTTTGTTATTATGATTGCAGACATAGACAGTAATGTTAAGGACTCAGTAGTGAGTAGTTTCGCCGATGACACAAGAATAAGTAGAGAAATTACTTGTGATGAAGATAGGAATATGCTACAAAGAGACCTTTACAAAGTACGTATATGAATGGGTAGAGGTAAATAGGATGGTATTTAACTCTGATAAATTTGAATCAATAAATTATGGAGATAAAGAAGGAAAGCTATATGCATATAGGGGACCTAATAACGAGACAATCACTAATAAGGAAGCAGTTAAAGACCTTGGTGTGCAATGATCAAATAGTAATTCTATTGGCAAAATGCAAAGCAAAATGGGAATGTTACGGCACTTCAAAACAAGAAAAGCTGACACACATGATTATGCTTTATAAAACGTATGTTCATATTCCACTTGAATATTGCAATATGATATGGTACCCATACTACCAAAAGGATATTGCACAAATAGAGAGTGTACAAAGGTCCTTTATAGCTAGAATAGAAGAAGTTAAGGATCTTGACTACTGGGAAAGACTACAATTTTTAAAATTATATAGTCTAGAAAGGAGAAGAGAATGCTACATGATAATTCAGGCATGGAAGCAGATAGAAGGAATTGCCGTAAACATCATGGAGCTAAAAATATCAGAAAGAGCAAGCAGAGGTAGATTAGTAGTGCCCAAAACTATACCAGGAAAACTAAGGAAAGCACACAGGACATTAATCCACTATGCACCAGTATCGACAATGCAGCGTCTATTCCGTGCGTTGCCAGCTCATCTGAGGAATATATCAGGAGTGAGCATAGATGTGTTCAAGAATAAGCTCGACAAATATCTAAGACCATCCAAGATTGGAAGATGCAAAATATACCGGAAGATGCATTAGCAATCTCTGGTAGATATTAGAGGTGCCTCACACTGAGGGACCTGGGGCAACCCGAACAAGATGTAAGGTCTGTAAGGTAAAGGTAAGGTAAGAGAGGGTGCAGCCTTTGGACAAGATCTCATGGAGTTGGGCATGGGACCATCCACGCCATTTTGGAAGAATAGTTCAGTTTCCAGAGGTCTGGAAATTTCAGACGATCTTTTATTCTATCTGAGGGACATCACTTGCAGACCCTGGATTCATTCTCTTTGGGACTTGTGGTGGCTGCTCAAAGGTTGTGTAGTCACCCAAACTCCTTTCAGACAGAAATGTATCTTGCCTGCATACTTGGAAAGAAAAGTTTGGGAGTGAATGGCAGTAACTGGTTCCTTTGTTGGCCATTATTCCTCCCTCTACAGGGCAGCATCGCAGGGCAAGTATATAAACAACTGGCCACAGATACAGGTAAGCCACAAAGTTGAGCATCCAGTCTTAGAGCTTTGGCTATCCAGTCTTAGAGCTTTGGCTATTAAGATGTAACTATCTCCTCTACCTTTAACTAGGGGCAAGGGTGGGGTTGTAAACGGCAATGGTAGAGCTATAATCTACTAACTTAATAGTACGTACTTGTAATGGTTAGATTGCACTGTGCTCTGACTCATGTCAAGGTTCCAGAAGTTTCTTGCTCAGGGTCAGGGACACCATTGGTCTGCCATTTTTATGTAAGACTGAGTAGGAGGTTGCTGGGGTCATTGTTCCCTTGCTCATTGTTGTGACCAGGAGTGTGATATTTTGGGGGGTTTAAACTTACCAGTCAGCTGAGAGAAACAACTTCCCCCCCAAGGAGTTAATCACCAAATAAAAGGTGAGGGTTTGCATTGCTGTGGAAATCAATAAGTCATCTGTATTTTTTTGTCATCTTTTCCACCTCAGCCTCCACTTTATTCCTGATGCCATGGAAAAAGTGCTTAGTGATGGCAGGTGAATGGCATTATTCCCTCACTCAGGTCTATTAACTTCTGTACCAACTAGTTACCCAGTTTCAACAACTGATTATGTCTATTGCTGAGGAATGGACATAAATTAAAGGCTCTGGTTTGTATGATTAGGAAAAAACAACAGATTACTACTAAAAAATTTTGTTTTTATTTGTTCACATAGAGACTTCTCTGGTGTCAGAGCATCAGTTGTCAATGAGGCTTGAGGTAAATAACAAGCGGATATACTATAGTATACATTTTCTTAAATAAAAAAAATAAAGTAAAAATACAAATAAAAAAATAAAGTAAAAATACAGAAAATTATGTTGTACATGTTGACTCTTATTCCAGATATTAATAATAACAGTTACATTGATATTAATTGGAAAAGTAACCCTTCTTTCACTTTTCACAGTCATGCCATGAGACACTCCCAGAAGACACAGAATCCACTCCCCGTCATTACATCCTTGGGCAGCATGTTGCGATGGAGGAGGATATGGGACACGAATTTAAGGGCCACCGTAGCCTTTCTATTCATGACTTACATAATTCATGCCTTAGCGGTGGACCTGGGATGGAAAGAACCAAAAATTGTGTCTCTATGTGAGTATTACATTGTTAATACAGTGAAATACTCTATCTGCATCGACACTGGTTTGCTATTAAAGTTTAGGATGATAACATCCACATTTTTTATGCAGTTTAACATGGCGATGCAGTATAATAACTACTGATGGTGTACTCTACATTTTTCTTTTAATTTTTTCAAAGGGCATTTTGTAAACATTAATACTCTCCAGATTAAATTACTGAATGTGCCATTAACCTATTAATAGTTAGTAAACAAATATTATCGAAATCAGAGACTATGTATTTAAATTAGTTAATATCAAATACTTTATGACAGGTAATGAATGTATTCACTGTGTAGGGTGGTTAACAGCACAAGATTAACCCTTAAACGCCAAAGCGGTATTTTAAAAATCGTCTCCAGTATGCCGGTGGGGTTCGGGAGTGAGCGCTGAAGTGGAAAAAATGTATTGTTCAAAAAATCACATCATGCTTAGTTTTCAACATTAAAAGTTCATTTTTGGCTCCTTTTTTTGTCATTGCCTGAAGTTTAGTGTGCAACCATCAGAAATGAAAAAAAAAATATCATTATCATATATAAATATTTGGATATATGACAGCGTGAAAAAAAATTTCATATATAATTGTATACAAATTGCGCTATGAGCAAAACGGTTAAAGCTAACGAGTTAATTTTTTTCGTTGTATTGCACACTAAATTGCGATCATTTTGGTATATAACACATTGTAAAACTATCAAAGCAACACAGAGAAAATATCATCACAAAATGATGCATGAATTCGTAACGCATGGACGTAAAAAATGTTTTTTTCAAAAATTCACCATAAATCAAAATATTATGCTAGAGACTTTGAATTTGTTTCAAAATGAAGATAAATGATTGAAGATTACTAGACTGTAAGAGTTTTAGCTTACGATTGCGTTTTTCGACCATTTCGATAGAGTCAAATTGACCGAACGTCGATTTTTTTTCTATTTATCGTGATTTATATGCAAATATATTGAAAAAGAGAAAGGCTACGACCTTCAATTATTTTTTGTTGTATTCTACATGAAATTGTACACATTTTCATATATACAACTCTATGAAACGGCAAATATGAAATGGAACAAATATTACGAGAATGCGACATAAGCATTTGGGAGATTTGCGGCGGAGAATCTGCGCGCAGAGGGAAGGAAAAGGTTTTTTTCAAAAATTCACCATAAATCTAAATATTGTGCTAGAGACTTTGGATTTGTTTCAAAATGAAGATAAATGATTGACGATTACTAGACTGTAAGAGTTTTAGCTTACAATTGCGTTTTCCGACCATTTCGGTTGAGCCAAAGTTGACCGAACGTTTATTTTTTTTTATTTATCATGATTTATATGCAAATATTTCAAAAATGAGAAAAGCTGCGACCTTCAATTATTTTTTGTTGTATTCTACATGAAATTGTGCACATTTTAATATATACAACTCTATGAAACGGCTAATATGAAACGGAGCAAATGTTACGAGAATGCGACGTAAGCATTTCGGAGATTTGCGGCGTTGAATCCGCGCTCTGAGGGAAAGGAAAAGTTTTTTTTCAAAAATTCACCATAAATCGAAATATTGTGCTAGAGATTTCGAATTTGCTTCAAAATGAAGATAAATGATTGACAATTACCAGATTGTAAGAGTTTTAGCTTACAATTGCGTTTTTCGACCATTTCGATGAGTCAAAGTTGACAAACATCGATTTTTTTCTTTTTATCGTGATTTATATGCAAATATTTCGATAATAAGAAAAGCTACGACCTTCAATTATTTTCTTGTTGTATTCTACATGAAATTGCGCACATTTTCATATATTCAACTCTATGAAACGGCTAATATGAAACGGAGCAAATAATTTTGGAGATTTGTGGCGGAGAATCTGGGCGCGAAGGGAAAGGAAAAGTTTTTTTTCAAAATTCACCATAAATCGAAATATTGTGCTAGAGACTTTGAATTTGTTTCAAAATGAAGAGAAATGATAGAAGATTACTAGAAAGTAAGAGTTTTAGCTTACAATTGCGTTTTACGACCATTTTGGTAGAGTCAAAGTTGACCAAACGTCGATTTTTTTCTATTTATCGTGATTTATATGCAAATATTTCGAAAATGAGAAAAGCTACAACCTTCAATTATTTTTTGTTGTATTCTACATAACATTGCTCACATTTTCATATTTAAAACTCTATATAATGGCTAATATGAAAAGGAACAAATATTACGAGAATGTGACGTAAGCATTTCGGAGATTTGAGGCGGAGAATCCACACGCGGAGGGAAGGAAAAAGTTTTTTCAAAAATTCACCATCAATCGAAATATTGTGCTAGAGACTTTGAATTTCTTTCAAAATGAAGATAAATGATTGAATATTCCTTGACTGTAAGAGCTTTAGCTTACAATTGCGTTTTACGACCATTTCGGTAGAGTCAAAGTCGACCGAACCGAAAATGAGAAATGCTACGACCTTCAATGATTTTTTTTTGTATTCTACATTAAATTGCGTACATATTCATATAAAAACTCTATGAAATGGCTAATATGAAATGGAGCAAATATTACGAGAATGTGACGTAAGCATTTCGGAGATTTGCGGCGGAGAATGAGGGAAGGAAAAGGTTATTTTCAAAAATTCACCATAAATCGAAATATTGTGCTAAAGACTTTGAATTTGTTTCAAAATGAAGATAAGTGATAGAAGATTACTAGACTTTAAGAGTTTTAGCTTACAATTGCGTTTTACGACCATATCGGTAGATTCAAAGTTGACCGAACATTGATTTTTTTCTATTTATCGAGATTTATGTGCAAATATTTCAAAAATAAGAAAAGCTACGACCTTTAATTAGTTTCTTTTGTATTCTACATGAAATTGCGCACATTTTCATATAAACAACTCTATGAAACGGAGCAAATATTACGAGAATGCGACGTAAGCATTTCGGAGATTTGTGGCGGAGAATCCGCGCTCGGAGGGAAAGGAATAGTTTTTTATTAAAAAATTCACCATAAATCGAAATATTGTGCTAGAGATTTAGAATTTGTTTCAAAATGCAGATAAATGATAGAAGATTACTAGACTGTAAGAATTTTAGCTTACAATTGCGTTTTTCGACCATTTCAGTAGAGTAAAATTTGACCGAACGTCGATTTTTTTCTATTTATCGTGATTTATATGCAAATATTTCGAAAATGAGAAAAGCGACCTTCAATTATTTTTTGTTGTATTCTACATTAAATTGCGCACATTTTCATATATAAAACTATATAATGGCTAATATGAAACGGAGCAAATATTACGAGAATGTGACGTAAGCATTTCGGAGATTTGCGGCGCGGAGGGAAGGAAAAAGTTTTTTTCAGAAATTCACCATAAATCTAAATATCGTGCTAGAGACTTCAAATTTATTTCAAAATGAAGATAAATGATTGAATATTACTAGAATGTTATATTTTTTGCTTTCCCAAATATACTAATATTTATATATATATATTAATATATAGAATATATATATATATCTATATAATATTATATATAAGATATATATTTTTTATATTATATATATATAGATTATATATAGTATATATATATATATATATATATATATATATATCATATATATTATAATCTATATTATATAGTTATATTATATATATAATATATAGATCATATAGGTATATATATATCTTATATATATATATAGATATATATATATTATATATATATAGTATATATATATATATAATAAAAAGAGTATGGCCAGCAGAAACTTCAGCATTTTTCGTTGAAACTTTATTTTTATCCAATGCCTACGTTTCGGATACAAATCCCATCTTCAGGCTAAAAACAGGGAAAAAATTAAAATTCTGTAAATTAAATCAGACTAAAATGGGGCACAGTAATAAATCAAGCATTTTTAAAAGAATTATATAGATTAATTAAAATATATCAGTGAAATTCGAATTTTATATAGAAGTAAGACAGTAACTAATTGAATAAGAGATCAACAGTAAAAAGCAAAGCTACTAAGTACAATGACGCTTTCAAAATAAATAAACAAACAAAACACTTAAAAACACAAACCACACGTGAACAACTAAGGAAATTACATTATTACTAAAGACAGGAGAAAATATTGAATCCTAACAAGCAAAAAATTTCTGTATATGATTACAAAAGCAGAAAAAAATTAAACATTTAAAGTATATATATATATATATATATATATATATATATATATATATATTATATATATAAGGGATTTTGACGTAGGAAAAATCTATTTCTGCGTGATTGGCTCGTGTCGCCCTGATGAAAGTATCCTTAATATCATTATTTTTCCTAGGTAAAATTAATCTAAAATTACCAGAGCAAAACAAATTAAGAAAATGTCAGTAAAAACTGACTCGCTCACTCTATAAAAGAAGTGTCGGTATGAGAATATAGGCGGAGTGGGATCACTACCACGAGTCATTCACCATTTAGACCTTCCAACATAAAATCCCCACCAGAGAGAGCTGATACTAAAGGGTGATGCGGCCGCTACTACTACTACTACCGACGCCACGGACAGCAGCGCCCCTAGCGGTCATCCTTAATCTATGAACATCTTGTCCTGTCAGGGTGGGTTAAAAGAAAACAGGGTGGGTTTTCATAGGGCGACACGAGCCAATCACCCAGAAATAGATTTTCCTACGTCAAAAAATCCCTTTTCTGGGCTCAGCTCGTGTCGGCCTATGAAAATGTACAGAGAAACAGACAAGATGGGGTAATAAGGACAAAATGAAAACCCAATAGTAAAAAAGAGATATAATATAAGTGAATCAGGGACATTACAGTATACAAACAAAGTACTTAAAGCTAACTTATCCTAATACAATGGTATGATAAAGAAAGCAATTAATATAAAGTACTTAAAAATTAACTTATATTAGACATAGTAACACATAATAATGTAATGGCAAAACAATAAAGAATGATTCACTTAATTAAGATATTTACAAAATATACAAACACATTGTGTTCTACCCTAGCATAAAAATAAGGGTAGAAACACTGAAGTACATTATATGTACATAACGTGGATGCCCCTAGCAAAAAAATAAGGGACAATCCTCCAATATGATTCTAGCGGCTAAGGCTAGAGTATTCCGAGTAGCATGACAATAGGGTGAGGCATGTTGGACGAGATAGGTAGAAAGGAGACCTGGATCTATACTACAACTACTATGCAGTATCAGGAGAAACAATGTTTCCCGCCGCTACTGCAGAAAATGTTAAAGATTCCAAGGACTTTAGATAATGACGTTTAAAGACTGTCGGTGATTTCCATCCAGTATACTTTTTAAGATCCTCAAAGTTCATATGTTGAAAAGTAATAATTGAGGTGGCTACTCCTCTGATGTCATGTGCTTTTGGAAATGAATCAGGATTGGCTTGTTTAATGAAGTAAAGGATCTGTGTCTGATTCCTTTTACTGATAAAGTGCCACCTTTTTTCTCTCATAAAGAGAGAACCTGAGGATCTTGAGGATGTACGAGATAGAAAGGCTCTTAAAGTTGATACTGGGCAGAGAGAAGGATCTTGCGGAAGTGGGATGACTTTCCAAGGAGCCCACCTTGCAAGAGGATCCTCATTTTTAGCTAAAAAGCTACGATCCGGTGAAAGTAGAACTTCTCCTGAGGGGAGGAATTCCACATGACCCGCATCTCTGGATAGAGCCGACAGTTCTGAAATTCTGGCTCCTTAAGCCAGGCTTAATAAAAATAACGTCTTTCTAAGAAGCATTATGAAAGTGCAAGACGAGTTGTCAGTATCTGAGGCTAGTTTGAGGACATCATTTAAGAACCATGAAACTGCAGTAGGCCTTTGAGAGGGTCTAAGTCTAGCACAGGCTTTGGGAATAGATGTAAAGTAAGAATCTGTAGGTCTATCTGGAAAACCCAACTGAAAGATTTTCTTCAAAGCCGATTTATGAGTAGTAATAGTGCTAGCTGCTAAGCCTTTTTCAAACAAGGATCTGAAAAAGGATATAGCTAAGTTAACTGTCATGGTTGTGGTGTTCGATTCTTTCAGGAAGGATGCTAATTTTTTAACAGCTGAGTCATATTGTCTAATAGTTGACTCCCTTTTATCTGATTCTAGGAAGAGGATGTTTTGTGGATCAATGTTAGCATCTTTGTTAGCCGCAAACTTCATGAAGTCCATAAAGTTAGGGTCTGGAGAATTCCTGAGGAAGCGACACAGTCCTCATTTGTACTGATTGTGACAGCTTGGGATTGGGAATCCGTTGAGGTCGGAGACCCAATTCCAGAAGCAGAGGATACCAGTTGCTTTTTGGCAGTCTGGAGCAATCAGTGCTACTAGTCCCTTGGAAAGTCCTCAGCTTGCTCAAGACCTTCAAAAGAAGATTCACTGGAGGAAAAAACAAAAACATAGATTTTTCCTCCACTGATTCCATCTAAACGGACAGTGCGTCCGTGGCATAAGCCAGAGGGTCCAGGTTGGGGGCCACATAGCAAGGGAGCTTGTGGTTTGCTTGTGAGGCGAAGAGATCCACTTGGAGACCTGGGACTCTCCGGCATATCCACTGGGAATGACCCGTCGTCTAGAGACCATTCTGATTCCAGAGGGACTGACCGGGACAAAGCGTCTGCTATCACATTTCT
The DNA here is from genome assembly GCF_015104395.2 of Macrobrachium nipponense. Classification (NCBI taxonomy): domain Eukaryota; kingdom Metazoa; phylum Arthropoda; class Malacostraca; order Decapoda; family Palaemonidae; genus Macrobrachium; species Macrobrachium nipponense. The sequence continues at coordinate 54,547,437 of NC_061103.1, forward strand.
TTACCCCGCCAGGTGAGTGGCGGACAGATGCCATCTGTGTTTGTCTGCTAGTGCAAAGATGGCTATCATGACATGATTCACGTGTTTGGATTTGGACCCTCCTCTGTTGATGCAATGTACTACCACTGCACTGTCCAAAACCAGTCTTAGATGAGACTTCTTCGGGGGAAGGAGCCTCTTCAGGGTAAGAATACTGCCATTGCTTCCAGGAGTTTATGTGAAGCTGGCGGAACTGAACTGACCAAGTCCCCTGAACTTGCTTGAATTGAGAATATCCCCCCCATCCGGACAGGGAGGCATCCGTGTGAATGGTTAACACTGGAAGGGGATATTGAAGGGGTACTAATTTGGCAAGGTTCTTCACTTTTGTCCATGGACGGAGCTGATTGCGAAGGATCTGTGGGATTACTGACAACTTGTCTCGAGATTTGGTGTTTGCTCTCGATCGCCAAACTCGATTTATATCTTTCAGCCTTGCTTTCAGGAGGATGTCTGTCACTGATGCAAACTGGAGAGAACCTAGGATTCTTTCCTGGTTTCTCCTTGATGTTTGTTTTGCAATTGAGAAATTGTTTCACAGACTTGGCTATTTCTTTTTCTTTTGACCACCGGAATTGACAGATTGTGGGAAGACAAATCCCATTGGATTCCTAGCCACTGAAAACGAGACTCCGGAGTGGAGCCTGGATTTCATTTTGTTTTAATCTGGAACCCCAGATGTTTCAGAAATTGAACTACCTTCTTTGTGGCTTTGAGACATTCCTCGACCGTTGGTGCCCAGATCAACCAATCGTCGAGGTATGCTGCTACCATTATCCCTTGAGTTTCTCAACTGCTGAACTACCACTTCTGCTACTTTCGTGAATACCCTGGGGGGCTACATTCAGACCGACAAGGGCATCACTTTGAATGAGAACGTCTGATTTCCTAGTTTGAAGCCTAGGAATGGGACGGAAGTGTCTGGGCTATAGGGATATGATTAGTATGTTTTTTTTTTTACCGTTCTTGTAAGATCGATGGAGGTTGTGACGGCCCCACAGGGAAGTAAGGTCCGTACCTGCGAGATGGTGAGCATTTTGAACTTGTCGCAACGAGTGAAAGAGTTTAGCTTTGACAAAAGTTTTTGTTTCCTAAGAATTACCCTTCTTTTTTGTTGAGCCTTTCTTTGGCACGCTGAATAGCTAACCTTGACCTTTAAATTTTAGATGCTTGACTCTCGCAATAGCTTCTTTCTGAAGGAGTTCCTCCGCATAATCTGTCAATTCCTTTGATGGTTCCTGATAGAATGATTTGATTGGAGGAGGATCTTTGATCCAACTCCAACCCAATCCTTTGGACACGATGCTCTGTGCCCATTTGCTGAACCCCCACCTGTGACGGAAGAGGGACAGCCTCCCTCCTACCTGGGGAGCCTCACTGTTGTTGGGCGGGTTGACCTCCGCGCCCTCCTCTGAATTGTCTACCTCTTGCAGCTCTTCCTGTGCCACGCTGGCGAAAGTGGCCCGGTCGCCCTGCTACCCCTAGAGAACCTATTAAAGGCTGGTAGGCCTGGCTTTCGTACATAGAATTGAAGGCCGGCGAGACTGCGTAGGAGGTTGAAGGTTGACTCTGAGGAGGACAACAGGAGGATGGGTTGGTGTCTGCTTTGAAGTAGACGGCTGTCCCTGTTGTGTAACTGGGACGGCCTGAACAAATTGCTGTTGCTGCTGTTGCTGCTGTTGCTTCTGGTAAGGCTGGAACCTTCTTCCTGTCTTCTTTAGCTTCTTACCAGCAGCTGGGGCGGTCTCTTGTTTCCTCTTGGAAGAGATGCCCCATCTAGCTCTAAGGCTCTGGTTGAGCCTAGCAGCCTCGTGGTGCACCTCGTTCACAGAGGACTCTGGGAAGAGGGTCTGCAACCCCACATACTGGAAGCCAGGAGTCTATTAGGCTCATGCCTGATAGTGGCCTCCTGCAAGACATGCTTTCGGCAGTTCCTTCTAGCTAGGAAGAAGTCAAAAGCATCAGCTTGGACTGTCTGAAGCTGTGATTTAGCCAGAATCTTGAATAAAGGTTCTGTGGCGTAAGACAGGGCAGCCATTTCCGTAATGATCAGGGAGTTAAGAGACCTCCCAAATCTTGTACGGGCATCAAACTCTGCCTGAATAAGGGTATCAGGCAGTCTTGGCAAGCTTTCTCGCCAAACTGATCCATTGCGCAGTCTGGCTTAAGCTTACCTACTGAACGTGGCAGGCAAGTTCTCCCACAATTCTCCAAAGGCCGGGAAGAGCGGAGAAGTAGATTCCGCTTCCCTCAACTGTGGCGATGGGCTCGTCCTTGAGGACTGCCTGAAGAGTCGCTTCAACTACTTTGTAGCGAACGGAAGAGAAGCCTCCTCCTCCGTAGCGAAAATAGTGAATGGACTCTTGAATGCTTGGAGTTTGGTGTTGGCTACACTCCCAATCCTCCAGGCAGTGAACCCATTCCCGCTGTGCATGATCCCTACTATACAGCACAGTCTCTCGGGAGATCTTATCCTCTCTAGTGAGAGCAGCGACGGTCAGCCTAGCATACCCAATGAAAGGCTGAGTAGTCAAATAAATAACCAACCAAGTAATAAAATCCAAAATAAGAAAGAAACAAATAAAGAGAGAATCAAGAATATCAGGTAAAAGAGAAAAGCAAACCACCAAGAGATATGCAGAGGTGTCCAGCAAAAAATTTCAAAGCATCAGCTCCGAAATTCTACTCAAGAGATATAACTGTATTTATTATGCAAGAGGATATTGCAGAAACGGAGAAAATTGCAGATTCAGACACAAAATTAATAATTATGATGAAGGAAGATCAATATTATGGAAAAGTTGGATTTTTTAATGTCAGAATTTCTGGAAATGAAAAAAAGAACAACATACCAGAACAGGAAAGAGACATGGGAAAATCCTTATTACTACCAGTATTAAATGAAGGAGAAAACACGCAAACCATCATAGTGATGAATGCGCAGGGTTTAGTTACGAGTAACTCAAAAAGAAAAATAGAGTACTTAGAAGAACTAACCCAAAATGAAAGAAAATAGATATAATGAATATAAGTGAAACCTGGTATTCCCAAGAGACTGGGAATGATGATCAAATAAAAAGGGTTCCAAACTTATAGATCAGATAGAAAAAATAGAAACCTTCAGACGGGCGGAATCAAGGGGGCAACCGCAATATATGGGAAAGACAAAAAACAAGGAAAAATATATGAGAAATATAGTAACTCAGAATGTGAACTAATAGCGGTAGAATTTGAATCTGAAAAATGATGAACATAGTAATATATAGACCTCCTAATAACTACAAAGAGTTTGACTTAATAATTGAAAACTTGGATGATATATGTAGAAATCACAAGGACTGGACTATTCTCCTATCTGGTGACTTCAACTTTCCTTTCGTAGAATGGAAAGAACGAATAGGAGATTGTGGTTGTACTTATACATATAAAAAGAGAGTAATAGTAGTGCAGAAGATAAGAGGCAATTTGAAAAGCTATTAGATATGCTACTAGAATACAACATTCAACAAATAAATCACCTGCCAACAAGAAAGGAAAATACTTAGACCTAGTATTTGTGAACGAGATGAATTATGTTAAAGAAATAATAGTTTATAATGCGAGTATTTCAGACCATAATGTCATAGAATTAACAGTTCATTCCAAAGCAAGTGAAAATAGAGATAAGCAAGAAATGAAAAAGTGGGAAGGATATGGAAAATACAACTTCTACAGTAAAAAAATATAAATGGTCAGAAAATTAATGAGAATTAAAAAACAAAGATTGGATAACATTTTCGTAAGTGATGACATAAGGGTAAATACGGAGATATTATATATTGGAGATAATAGTGGAAAAATATATACCGAAGAAGAAAAGTAAATATCATTCATGCATACCAGAGACAGAAGGATCTTGTTCCAGAAAATCAGAAAGTGGAAAAAAGGTCTTGCAAAAGAAAAAAATGCATGGAAAGTTATAGAACTAAAAAGTAAGATAGAAAATGCAGAACAAAGATTATACAATCAAAAGAAAATGAAAAACGGGACTTGGAAGAAAAAACCCTATTAAATATCAAGCAAAACCCCAACTATTATACTCCATATGCGAAGAAGATGAATAAAAGAAGAATAGAAATAGGCCCTCTGAGAATTGAAGGGAAGATTAACGAATGAAAAAAAGGAAATTTGCAACATACTGGCAGAACGATATAGAGAGAATTCACCCCTAGAATAGATAATGAAGATAATGATATAGAAGTAAGGGATGAAAATAGTGATATTTAGCTGACATAGATATTAATGAAGCTGATATTGTGCAGGCTATTAATGAAAATTCAAAAATGGAGCTGCTGCAGGGCCTGATGGAATTCCTGCTATTTTGTTAAAGAAAGTAGTTCATTCTATCGCAAAGCCACTTGCAATATTATTAAGACAAAGTGTAGATACAGGCAAGATATATGATGAGCACAAATTAGCATATATTACCCCTACTTTCAAAAGTGGATCAAGACTAGAGGCAAGTAATTATAGGCCTGTGAGTCTAACATCACATATTATGAAAAGTATATGAAAGGGTAATGAAGAAAAATATTATGAAACATTTATAAAAAATAATTTGTTTAATAAAGGACAACATGGTTTCGTACCCGGAAAAAGTACACAAACCCAACTGTTAGTCCACCGTGAAAACATATTCAAAAATATGAAAAGCGGAAATGAAACAGATGTGGTTTATTTAGACTTTGCAAAAGCTTTTGATAAAGTAGACCATAATATATTAGCGAAGAAAATTAGAAAACACAATATCGTGGATAAAGTAGGAAGATGGTTAAAAGAATTTTTACACAACAGAAAACAGATAGTTATTGCAAACGACGAGAAAAGCGGATGAAAGCCAAGGTAATATCCGGTGTGCCGCAAGGTACGGTGTTAGCTGCAATACTGTTTGTTATTATGATTGAAGACATAGACAATAATGTTAAGGATTCGGTAGTGAGTAGTTTCGCAGATGACACAAGAATAAGTAGAGAATTACTTGTGATGAAGATAGGAACGCCTCTACAAAGAGACCTTAACAAAGTATATGATTGGGCAGAGGTAAATAGGATGGTATTTAACTCTGATAAATTTGAATCAATAAATTATGGAGACAGAGAAAGAAAGCTATATGCATATAAGGGACCGGGAATAATAATGAGACCATCACAAATAAGGAAGCAGTTAAAGACCTTGGTGTGATGATGAATAGGAACATGTTATGCAATGATCAAATAGCAACTCTGTTGGCAAAATGTTAAAAGCAAAAATGGGAATGTTGTTACGGCACTTCAAAACAAGAAAAGCTGAAACACCCATGATATGCTTTATAAAACATATGTTCGTAGTCACTTGAATATTGCAATATGATATGGTACCCACACTATCAAAAGGAGATTGCACAAATAGAAGAGTGGTACAAATGGTCCTTTACAAGCTAGAATAGAAGAAGTTAAGGACCTAGACTACTGGGAAAGACTACAATTCTTAAAATTATATAGTCTAGAAAGGAGAAGAGAACGCTACATGATAATTCAGGCATGGAAACAGATAGAAGGAATAGCAGAAAATATCATGGAACTAAAAATATCAGAAAGAGCAAGCAGAGGTAGATTAATAGTGCCCAAAACTATACCAGGAAAAATAAGGAAAGCACACAGGACATTAATCCACTACGCAACCAGCATCGATATGCAGAGTCTATTCAATGCGTTTACCAGCTCATCTGAGGAATATATCAGAGTGAGCGTAGATGTGTTTAAGAATAAGCTCGACAAATATCTAAACTGCATCCCAGACCATCCAAGATTGGAAGATGCAAAATATACCGGAAGATGTACTAGCAACTCTCTGGTAGACATTAGAGGTGCCTCACATGAGGGACCTGGGGCAACCCGAACAAGATGTAAGGTCTGTAAGGTAAGGTAAGGAGGATAGAACTCGAAGTCCTCAATCCTTCGAGTTCCACACTCCGGGATAGAAATCATGCCGTCCTTGAAGGGGGCATAAGCGGCCACTCTCCATGGGTTATCATGGAGAAGGCTGGTAGGGATTCGTAAGAGGTAACTGTAAAATAACCAGTACCTGCTACAGGGTGTATGATATTTAATGTTATGCTGTATATTAATTACGTACAGTTTATGAACATTTTGTACATTTACTTTGTATTATTCTATAGAGAATTATATATGTTTCCCATTTATATTTTCTCGTTGCACGTATTGTAAGACCACTATTTCGTTATGCATCGTGGCAAACAATGTAATTAGATGTGTCAACACTGCCTTTATTTCCCGCCATATGCATAGTCAGTCACTGTCCAGTGGTCATTGTAGTGACAAGCGCGGACCTGCTTCCCGCTGCTGTCGTCTTGATGTCTTGTTTATCTTCATTACAAGATTTTAAAGAATCTACGGGTTTGATTTGTCACCCCTTCATTCCATTTCTTGCATGGATGTATGTGGCAGCATCCCACACATGGCGCAGTGAGTAACCGCACGTTATGGACTCCAAGAAGACGACCGCCATTGCCGCTTTCTTCTCGTCTCGCACATTGGATTCCTTACAGTGGACTCAAGATATCAACGACAGTTTACTACAGTGTCTCCAAGATGATACAGTGTTTGTGCAGTGCAGGGTTAGAGTGACAGTGTGCTATAGTATGTTGCATATATTAGTGTCCTTGCCAAGCTTTTTTCAGGATATTTGAACTCTAGCGCCTGTCTTCTTCTCGGAGCCCCCACCATACATCCTCCCTCGAGGCGCTCCCCAGAGGCACTCTCACCCCTCCGCCTCCCCTCTGGTCGCTAGCTCGCAACACTCACATCACCCACCCGACTGCCGCTTATTTCACAAGCGCACTGACAAACATTGTAATTTTTAAATATCCAAAGTGGCTTTCTTTCGCTTACATACAGCGACTTGGATATTTTTCTGGCATTCTACTGATCTCAAGCTCTCTTACGACACCGAACACGACATGGCTCAACAAGAGGAAAAGCTAATTGATTTAATGGATCAGACAGCGGATCAGGCCGAGGATCAAACGCAGGGTCTGATGAGAGACGAGGTACCTGTGCACCTCCCCACTGCTGATGAAGATACCAGCACAACTCTCTCTCCCTCCTCCCTGACTCCCAATAGGACAGGAGACCAGAATAATGACATACTTCATCTTATAACACTTTCTGCAGGGACTTTTCCAGCATGCAAGAGCAGACCGACGACGACAAGAGGAGCAGAACTTCAGACTACAGATGGAGCAATCAAGACAGGAAGACAACCAGCGGTTCATGTTTCTTTTCTCCTTGCTATCAGGACAGATTGCGGCATCGCAACCCCAGCAACCTAACCCCATGATTGCACCTCCTTTTGCAACCTGTTCCCCACCCCCTGGCTTCTCAGAGCATACACCCTACAGTTTCTAGCAAGCCTACGGTCCATCCCCCACCTCTTCTGCAACAAGATGCAACTTACCAAGTGTTTCGTCAATGGAGACTCCGTTTTGAGGATTAGCAGCATTAGTTGGACTTGATAGGTTACATCAAACTTCCCACTGATTCACCTGAGAACTTGCATCTCCCTGGACGTCCAGCGCCTGCTTACGCATCACTGGGCATCCCTCCCAACACATCACTTTCCCTTACAGAGGTGTTGGATACACTGCAAAAGCACTTCCGCAGCCTAAGAAATGAAGCCTTACGACGCAGGGAATTGTTGTCCTGCAAACAGGCTGTCGGAGAATCGTTTGCAGACTATTATGCACCGCTCAAGGATCTCGCTGATGAAGTGGACTTTATGCACTGGCAACCCCACCTCCTGCACCGAACGGCATTGCAGATGGTAAATTTTGATGGGTGTGAGAGACGCAAGAGTTAATTCAACGCCTTTATTCCCCTCCAACCCTCATCTACCCTCGCAGAGTTCGTGACATGCTGCCGCTCCTACGAATCTACACGTGCGACTGCATCAAGCCATTGCATCTTCCCCTAGTCAGGTCAATGCAGTATCTACATACAAGAAGAACCAGCGTCTACAGAAGAGGACTTCTCATCGATCTCCTGACCAACGTCTCACCAGTCTCCTAACAGTGACCTTTGTCAATATTGCTCTCGCAAGCACGATTCCGGACAATGCCCAGCCACGCATCGTGCAATAACTGCGGACGCACGGGTCATTGTTGGCCCCGGGCACTCGAGAAATGCCCCTGCCTAAGGAAGCTCAGTGCAAGACCTGCCAGAAACAGGGACATTTTGAGAAGAGTGCAGGTCGACCCAAGAAAAGTCAGACTGGGTACACAGCTTTACCTCCTCCTAATAAGTCAAATCCCAGCTGCTGTTTTGTGGGTGATAACTTGGGTAGCGAGTTCCCCCACACCAGTCACTGTCTCTCTGTCATTTGGCGATATATCAGCACAACTCCAGCTAATCCCCGATACAGGAGCAGACATCACAGTGATTGGCACCATACATTTGGATGCACTCCGCATACCTCGGACAAGGCTCGAACCTCCACCCATGACAGACGTTGGTAACAGCAGATGGATCCCCCATGACAACCGGCTGTAGGATGCTTCCAGGCAACACTTCGTCTTGGCAACAAGTCTTGCTCAGCAACCATACATGTTCATGAGGATATACCAGACTCCCCTCCTCTCCCGTGAACATTGCCGAGCTCTCGCCATAGTGTCGCTGGAATTCCCGAAGCCCATCCTCAAGGTAACACATGTCAACAGATGCGCTCAGTTTCTGCCTCTGCCCATGACATCGCCCGCAGCTATTAAGGACTATTTTCTTCAGCACTTCAGCGACGTCCTCATATCCAAGAAGGATCTACAAACCCAGCCACTAAAGAAAATGGCAGGCCCTCAGATGAGGATTCACCTGAAACCTGGTGCTACACCATTCGCTGTGCATACACCCAGGCCCATTCCGTTTGCTCTCAGAGATCACAAGTGAAAGAAGAACTTGACTCCTTGGTGCAACAAGGAATCATCAGACCAGCAGGCGACGAACCCTCTGAATGTGGTGCCATCCCATGGTTCCTTGTACCCAAGGACAAATGGTGTGCGCATCACTGTGATCACACCCACCTAAAATTCTCAGGTAGCCCGCCTACACACCTTCACCTACACCCCATGACGCCGTCCGCAACATCTCTCCTACGCGAAGTACTTCACCACAGCGGATGCCCTGCATGGCTATTGGCAAATGGAGTTGGCAGAAGAGGACCGCCACCTGACTACATTTATAACTCCTATGGAAGGTTCCAGCACTGTCGCGGCCCGATGGGATTTTCAGCAACAGGTGATGCATACTGCCTCCGTGGAGATATGGCACTACAAGGTGTCCCAACTGTGTGAAGGTTGTAGATGACATCCTCCTTTCCGACGAGGATCTCCCTTCCCACCTACAACACGTGCACCAAATGCTGACCAGATGCCGTCAGTATGGCATCACCCTCAACAAGGAAAAATTTACTGTAGCCGCCCCTAAAGTAACTTTTGCGGTTATGTCTTATCATCCGATGGTATATTGCAGTCCAGAACCCTGACAAGGTATCAGCTATACGCGACTTCCTACACCGTCCAATGTCACAGACGTCAGGTCGTTTATGGGTCTCGTCAATCAACTTCGCCGACTTCACTCCAGACATCGCAGCAGCAGCACAGCCCCTACGTCCACTTATGAGCCCCAAACGCTCATTCGTATGGGACGCTCCGACCATGAGCGAGCATTCCAAGAAAGTCAAAGACAGCTCTGACTTCACCACCTGTCCTGGCACCCTTCAATCCTGCCTCGCCTGTGGTTTTCTACAAACAGATGCCTCACGCCTATACGGTCTCGGCTATGCCCTACTTCAAGATAACGGCCGAGGTCAGATGCGTCTCGTCCAGTGTGGCTCTCGTTTCCTTACGGATACAGAGACTCGCTACGCCACCATAGAGCTGGAGCTACTTGCAGTCACTTGGGCTATAGCTAAGTGCCCCGCCTATACTTGTCTGGACTTCAACATTTCACCTTAATGACTGACCATCGCTTGATACCAATTCTCAATCACTACACTTTGGATGCTATTGAGAATCCACGCCTTCAACGCCTCAAGATGAAAGTGGCCCCCTACATCTTCACTGCAGTATGGCGCGCAGGGAAACAACTTTGCATACCAGACGCCCTGTCTCGCTCCCCAACCCAGTCGCCCCACACCTGAAGATGAAGAGGAGTGCACTACTTCGACTGCACATGTCAGGCGTATCGTTGCCAGCACCGCCACTTCCACTGACGGCCAGGCAACAGGACCCATCATCGAAGAAGACAGTCTCTACAAGAAATCCGCACGCCGCATCCCAGGATCAAGATTACAGTCGTCTCGTTCACTACGTCTCCAACGGTTTTCCTACCAACCGCTATGATCTCCACGCTTCCCGCCCTCCCGTATTGGAAGCTGCGGGACAACCTTTACGCGGATGGAGAGTTAGTATTGTATGGACCCGGATCGTCATCCCTGCAGCCCTCCGTAGACGCACCTTGGATCGACTCCACGACAGCCATCGAGGGATTGAAGCTACTCGACGTCGTGCAATGCAGACAGTATTCTGGCCAGGTATCAATGCAGATATCAAGAGTAAAGTAGAAAGCTGTGAGGCCTGCCAACAGCTCTCCCTAGTCAGCAACAAGAACCTTACATGTGTGACGACCATCCATCCCGGCCCTTCGAAAGTGTGTCAGCTGACTTCTTCCATGTAGCAGGGAAATCCTTCCTTGTTATTGCCGATAGACTTTCAGGCTGGCCCTGTGGTTGTTCCCTGTGGACGTGACACAACTGCAGCCGAGTTACAAGAATGTTCTGTGTTTTCTTCCGCGAGGTTGGTGTTCCACTCCGCTTACGAATGATGGAGGACCCCCATTTTCCAGCCATGACTTCAAGCAATTTGCCGACCGCTGGGGGAGTTCATCACATCATCACTTCTCCACATTACCCTCAGGCTAATGGACACGCAGAAGCTGCAGTGAAAGCTGTTAAACACCTTATCATCAAGACTGCCCCATCCGGGAACATAGATTGTGAAGCCTTTGATAGAGGACTGCATGGAGCTTCGGAATACACCGAACCCTGCTGGGACGCTCCCCTGCGCAGATCCTCTATGGCCATCCTTCCGTACTTGTGTTCCCGGCTCACCCCGATCATTCACAGAGGAGTGGCAAACCAAGACCTGAAGATTACGACCGTCGTACTGCTGCCCAAACCGACCAAGCCATGAGCCTTTACAATTCTCATGCACCGCCCCCCCCTCTACCCAAGCTCACCATCGGCCAACGAGTTAGGATACAGGACTCAACGACGCTTCGATGGGACTAAGGTCGGCATCGTGATGGGCCGCGAATGTCAAGAAAGTATGAAATAAGCCTTCCAAGTGGCGTGTTATGGTTTCGAAACCGAAGACATTTACGCCCAATGGCTAATATGAGTGATGACACCTCTCCCCAAGTCCTGTGTCCCCTTGCTCTGGCCAGGAAAGAGAGCCATCATTCAGAACCCTCCAATGTCCCTCGTCATTCACCTCGACTAGCTCACAGGAATTAATGTTCCGCTCGAGACACTGCTACGAGCGTAAAGGGGGAGGGAGGTGTATAGATATTTAATGTTATGCTGTATATTAATTACGTACAGTTTATGAACATTTTGTACATTTATCTTTGTATTATTCTATAGAAGAATTATATTTATGTTCCCATTTATATTTTCTCGTTGCACGTATTGTAAGACCACTATTTCGTTATGCATCGTGGCAACAATGTAATTAGATGTGTCAACACTGCCTTTATTTCCCGCCATATGCATAGTCAGTCACTGTCCAGTGGTCATTGTAGTGACAAGCGCGGACCTGCTGTTCCCGCTGCTGTCGTCTTGATGTCTTGTTTATCTTCATTACAAGATTTTAAAGAATCTACGGTTTGATTTGTCACCCTTCATTCCATTTCTTGCATGGATGTATGTGGCAGCATCCCACACACAGGGAGCTTGGCTGAGGAGCCTGGTTAAGACCAGCAAAGCGGTCTTCGTGCTCTCTAACTCGGTTAGGAGATCATTTGAATAGACTGGCCAGACTGGTTATGGTGTTTTGAAAAAACAGCTGTGCAAACATCTGTTCAAACTTAGAGCCAAGAGAGCCAACCATCTCTCCCACTTGTTGCATCACAACTGCTGAAAAGGTGGTGGTATCAAAGGAGCTCGGTCCCGCCACCCAACAGGAGTTACCGGAGTAGATCCGGTAGATGCCGGAGAAGGCGTTGGCTCGGCCGGAGCGCGAGGCTTCTCCTTAGAAGCCTTGCTTCTAGAGCTCTTAGAATAGGAAGGAGCTAGGCTTTGCTTTCACCGCGTCAGCGTAGGAAGTCGTAGACTTCCTAGCTGAAGAAGACGACGACTTCTTAGAAGTCGTCTTATGCAGTGTCTTCTGATCTCTCTGTCCCTTCACCTTCGGGGTACAGAGAGAGCGGGAGAGCGGGCAGGGATCTCAGATCCCGTGAAGCCTTGGAATAATAATAATCATAATAATAATAATAATAATATGTTTTTATTTCAGCTCGGGGCCATATACATTGAGTATAACAAGATACAGACAGTAACATACACAATCTAGATACATGAGATATGATAAATAGAAAAAGAAAATGAATAATCGGCACTTATCCATAATATAGCTGAGGTAGCATAAAAGCTAGTAATCATCATACTGGTAATAACAGTAATAATATTGGTGAGAAAAAAAAAAACAAAAAAAAATGCATTGCGAGTAATATCAGTTGGTGCACATATTATATAACTCAAATTTCAACTAGAGACCTTAGGTGGTTCAGTAGTCAGGTCCAGAGGGCTTAATACATAAATTAAATGTAATAAAACTTTAACTTGATAGGAATCACAGTAATAATGAAAAAATTAAAATATCAGCTATAAATGTAATAATGACAAAAACTGCAGATGACATCTTGCCAATACAGAGATTAAGTCCTTTAGGGGACAAAGGCCCTCATTTTCCCATCTTTCCCACAATTTAGATCTTTCTTCTTGCTTCACTCCTTAGGATGCTTTGTATGAGCGAGTTGCTGCTGTTTCTCACTCGGGTTACCAGACTGGACATTGTTCGCCTAACAATGATTTTTAAATTGTCCAGGTGGTTTTCAATGAACTCTGTGCCGGCGAAGTGTAGCGGGGAAGTGTTTGTGAGGCGTCTCAGCATGTCATTGTGCACAACAGTGATGCGTCTCAAGGTCTCTTGGGTATAGTTCGTCCAGAGGGAACACCCATAGATACTGTAGCGGTACGAGCGGAATAGAAGCAGTTTCACGTCTCGGTGACAGAAGGCAAACCTCCTTGCAATCATGTTGCCAGCTGCACATAGTTTACGACGCCTCTGTTCAATGTCTGCCGTATCTTTTAGGTCGTCGTGATAATGTGACCCAAATACAGAAATTCGTGCACAAATTCCAGCCGATGGTTTCCGAGGAAAATTTGAGGTTCTGCAATATGCTTAAGCGATCTCGGGAGCAGCGACATGCACTGGGTCTTGGTTTCGTTGTAGATTATATCAAATTCCTCTGCATATTGGCGGCAGGTGTCGATGAGTCGTTGGAGACCTTGCACTGATGGGGAAATCAGAACCATATCGTCGGCGTAACAGAGGTTGTTTATAGTTGTTTCATTGACGGTGCATCCGATTGGGAGTGAGTTTCAGTTTGACATTCAAGTCATCTGTGTACGTATTAAACAGGTAAGGGAGAGAATGCCGCCCCTTGTGCCGGAGCCCGTTTAAGGAGACGAAGGTGTAAGATAACACGATTACCCCATTTGACACAGAATTGCTGTGTGGAGGACCAGCAATGTAAAATGCCAATTTAGGTACAGGGGTGTGCCCCTTTTATGCAGCTTCAGGAAGAGCTTCAGGTAGTTTACTCTGTCAAATGCTTTTCTTTTCTCACATACTACAAAACAAAGGAAAATAGGAGAGGCTGATGATAGGTAGTAATTAAGCAATTCTTTCAGTATGTAGATGCAGGTGTCGGTTGAGTGGTTTGCTTTAAACCCGAACTGGTTGTCAGTGGTGTGTAAAAAGGGGAGAAGTCTAACTAGAAGAACAGACTCAAGTATCTTCGATGCGATCGTTTGTGATTGCAATCGGCCCGGTAGTTGCCAGGGTCAGCTGCATACCTTTAGCTTGTTTTTGATTAATGGTATCAAGTGAACTAAGAGTAGGGAGTCTGGAAGAAACCTGGTGAATTATGCACGCATTGAATAGGGCAGCTAGCAAAATGTAACTTATCGGATGGCAGAGTTTGAAGGCCTCTGCAGGAGACCATCACAGCCGGGCGATTTATTAATAGGTAGGCTGTTTAATGGCATCGCTGATGTTACCTGGCGTAATAACGGTCTGCAAAATGAAATTGAATGTTGTCAGTAAGGAGGTTATCTACATCCCTTCGGGAATCTTGATCATTTATGCAATTCAGGATATTGTTGAAGTGATCGCCCCCACATACTGTTGCAATAGCTTCGTCTCCGACTGCTTCCCCTACTCTCTGTGAATAGCTTTTTAGTTTTGGGATTTAAAGACTGGATATCTTTCCAAGAACGAGGATAATCACAGATTCTAGTTTCTAGACATTGCATCGGCTCTTAGTTGTTTTTCATTTAGCCTGCAGTGCTTAAGACAAGTTTGAACTGCGCTCTCGCCTGTCTCATTAGCAAATGCAGTGTGCCCTTCCCTGGGGCTAAACCATTTTGCCCTCCACAGTAAAAAACATTTCTCTTGAGTATGGTATACAGATCTTTAACCAAGTCATTCCATCCAGGTATATTACGAGAATTACCTTGACGAAATCTGTAGGCAGTCCTGCCCGAAGCAAGCAAAGCGGAGATTATGTTCGAATAGAATTCATTCAGATCCCTCTTGTGGTGGTCATTTCTACAATTTGTGTTACCAAAGTAGGCGTCTGCCGGTTGAACTATTGACCGCAAACCTGGTTTCGTGGTCGCCCTAAAGTCTCTGGTTTTCTGTTGGTTTTTAAAATCCCAGTTTACCGCTGGTGGTCGATCAGTTATGGGGTTTCACGGTAGGAGGGTTGGGGTACTGAATGACACCTGTAATGGGATGTGATCGTAGCCCGTTGCAAGATCATAGCGAATATTGCAGGTCATAATAGAATCATGAAGTGTGGAGATGTGATGCAGTGGTCCAGCCAGGAAGTTGTAATAGCGTCCGCTCTATTATGTACATATGAATAGGTAGGAGGAGGGAGGGAGGAGCATTACATCGCTAATTTGGAGAGCATGATTTTGACAGAAGCGAGTAAGTTCATTATAAAATTGTTTTGTGGGTGAGAATTAAGGTCCACCCCGATTATACAAATATGATCAGCAGGAGAATCATGAATAATACTGTGTAATTCCCCTAGGATCATGCAGTAATGATCAAAATTATTGTTATTTTCCCATGGCCATATAAACATTAATAATTAGGATAATCGAGTTCCCTACTGTCACTTGAAGCCCCAGCAATCTGTCACTCCTGTAGGTCATCACCTTTATCGTATTGTCTAACGATTTGTGCCACAGGAAAGAAAGGCCTCCTTTCGGGCGACCGGCTAGGATTTGATCTGTAACTTGCATCGATGAAGTCGAGAAGGTTCTGTAGTCTTCATGAATTGAATCGAATCATGGCAAGGTCATGTGGCCAGAGGAGCGTTTCTTGCAGTGCAATAATGCCTTTGAAGTTTTTGCAGAACATGTTTAGAAGAGGAATGTTCCGCTTGAGGCCAAAGATATTCCAAGAGATTATGTTTAATGTATCCATGACTACTCACGAAGATGGGAGATGAATGCGCTGATCATTTGGGTGGATGGGGGTTAGCCAGGGGGAGTGGGCAGTCACTCGCGTGGGGGGTTGGCTGGCACTTGCGGTGGAAAAATGACCCTGGTTGGAGTGTCAGTAAGTTCCCCTGGGGGTGGTTGATCCCGGATTAGTCTGTATCTTGAAACTAATATATAGGACCGAAATTCTCGCCTTTAAGCAACGTCGAGGTGTGAAATAGGCAGGTAATCCTGTAAGCCACTTTATGTTTAACCTCCTGCATGGGATTCGTGAGAGATGAGTGGGTCAGAGCCAGTGAGAAACTTGACTCTCTCCACTATGGCATCCAGCGTCACCGATGAGCGCAGATTGTCGAATTACTACGTGGCATCTCTTCTCAGGTGTCGGGTGAGGTTAAACACGAATGTTGGGCTCCGGTCCAGCGGCCAAACGGGAGGTTCTTCTCTTCTTTCTGCTTGTTTGTATCTGCCAGCCGCCAGACCCCTCATGATCAGTTTCATCTGCATCTACGATGGGGGGTTGGGGGGGAGAGATAGGGTGGGGAGGATTACGAGGGCTAGTAATCATCACGGGAGGGGATATATCTTCCACCGGAGGCACTGGGGAGGGAGAAGAGTTTTTGGGGGTCAACAGTCCCTCGGAACGGGGCACTTCCGTGTTGCTGGGAGGCGAGGAAAAAACGGATGCCGCATTCGTAGTAGTCTGGTGGCTATCTGTGCGATTGTCTATCGATCCCTGCACTCCTTTGATCGCATCCCAGATCCGTGTGAGGTTATTTGATTCCACTTTTTAAGGCTGATTATGGATTCCTGTAGTCCTTTGATCACGTCCCAGATTCTGATAAATTATCATTTGTCTCCTCAATTTTTCAGAGTTTTTTCAATTATTCTGAGAGAGATTTTACTGTTTTGAAGGCATTTTCTGCAGTGTGGTACACCGCAGGTAGGCTTAGGTCAGCAGGGCCTTTGGAGGCAGGTTGTAAGGGTCATCGGCGTATATTTCCACCGAGCAGGTCCTTAGCCACTTAGTGATATACGATATTTTTTTGTGAGAGGACAAGTTCTTCGCGGATCGCTCCTTGAGAATGCTCT
>NC_061104.1:0-25000 GCF_015104395.2 Macrobrachium nipponense
GACTGATAAATTCCTTGAGGAGTCTCTTGGAAAAAAATAAAAAAAAAAAAATAATAGGCCTATCATTTATTCCAAACAAATAATAGGCCTATCATTTATTCCAGAGTAATCATGATTTTAGCCTTCTGTGGCATAATCTATTAAAATGGAGATGAAAGGTTTTTAAATATTCAATGGATAAAATCATTTGAGTGTCTCCTTGGGAAAAAAAATCAAAAATAATAGTCTATCAATTTTTCAGTCATCTTCATTTTAGTCTTGTCTTGGGCATAATCTGTTAAAACTGGGAAAAGGAGTTTTTGAATACTAAAATAGTTCTTTTGGCATTTTCTAATAAACTGATGGTTCAGGTTCCAACTGGATATGAATGATTCCTTGCTTTCTAGAATTCTTGATCTACTCGTTCTGTTTCAGTTTTTCACAAAAATGGATTTAGTCATGAAACTTATGCCATGATCAAGCTGGCCTTATGGCCAGCCCCATGTCCTTGACCCCCCCTTAAAAAACTCTAGCAAGTGTGACATGAAGCATGAAGCCTTCTGTGGACCTCAGGACTCTGAACCAAACCAACAGGGGCAATGAATGGATTGAAGATCTCTTTGAAAATATCTTTGACAATAGACGGAAAAACTCACGTTAGAAAATAGATTCAGTCACAATGCCTTTGCCGTGATTAAGCTGGCCTTAATGCCAGCCCCATATCCAACCCTAAGGTGTGGCAAGTTGTGACATGAAATCATGAAGCCTCCTGTGGACCTCAGGGACTCTGATCTCCAGTAGGGACTGAAGGTCTCTTTGAAAACAAATAGCGACTCACGTTTTACAAAATTGATTCAGTCACAGTGTCTTTGCAATGCTTTAAGCTGGGCTTTATGTCAAGCCCCAGGTCGTAGTAGTAGTCTTTTGTGGACCTTGGGACTCTGCCTTATCGTCAGAGATAAGGAAAAGAATAAAAAGAATTCTTTTGAATATACAAAAATTCACTTCTTTCGCTATACTAACGAACAACGAACAGACGTATTAGCCAAACGAGATTGATTCTATGAACTAAAAACCGCACCATTATATATATATATATATATATATATATATATATATATATATATATATATATATATATAATATATATATAAATCACCCTTTTTTGTACTGGTTTATTAAGAGGACCTGTATAGGGATTATCCCAGAAATATTTTCTGCCTCTCATGATAGAGGAACTTCCCCACCTACCGTCACCTCCCCCCCCCCACCCCCCCCCCCCCACACACACCCCTTTTCCTTTCCGGAAATCCCAGCTAATTCCTTTCCCTGTCTCTGGGCTGAGAAGTCGCTCCTTCCACCATCCATCAAATTCATGTAGGTTTGGAGCGAGGAGGGAGGAGGAGGAGGAGGGGAGGAGGGAAAATAAAAAAGGCAAACTTGTTCTCAGGGTCCGTTAGGCAGCTCATCAGATAACTCATAATCTCTCCAACTCCCTCTAGAAAAAAAAAAAAAATTTCAAAAGTGAATCTCGTCATTTAGATATTTTTTCCCTGTATTTTTCTTGAAATAAAACTTCTCCATCCATTTTTGATGAATTATGCTTAAACAGGGCGAATCCCGCGTTGTAATTCATTTTCCGATACGTCCCCTTTCTTTGGTGTGGTGGGGGTCTTATATTTCTTCCCCCTTCCGACGAACTTTGGGAGAGGAACCATTTTTTTTTTTCGGGAGGGGTTAGGAGAAGGGGAGGGGTTGGGGTGGAAAGTCATCGAGGCTTTTTTTTTTACCTCTAATCTTCAGGTTGCGTCATTTAGTAGAGATAAAATTATTTTCGTGAACTTTTTGTATTGTCGTGTTTAGCTAATTTGTCACTTCCTTGTCGTCAGGAAGATACATCTGTTGATTTTTCATTTTTTGTAAAAAAAAAAAAAAAAAAAAAAACTCCCAGCAAAGTACCAATTTGTACCGATGGTTCTGCCACAGCCTTCAGTTTTTTTTCATCTCCCAAAGATATGTGTCCGTCAGTTTTTTCGTTTACTCGGGGAGTAAGCTGCAAACAAAATACTTAGTTATTTGTTTGTTTGTTTGTATAATGTTTTTACGTCCGCATGGAACCAGTGGTTATTCGGCAACGGGACCAACGGCTTGACGTGACTTCCGAACCACGTCGAGAGTGAACTTCTATCACCAGACACACCAATACTCTAACAAACTGTTGTTGATGTTGTTGTTGTTGTTGTTGTTGGGGAAGGGGGGGTAGGAAAGGTCTAGGAAGAAAACAAAAAAGGTCTAAAAAGTGTTTTCGCGTTGAGTTAAAGATACAGGAATTAGGATGGATATTTATGATTTATTTATTAGAATGACAATGTGACACATAAATAATGTGCATGCTAAACAATGATTTCTACTGAAATGGAGCGTATTTTATATCCACTTCGTTGGTGAAACACCAGCGATTGACCGTAGGTTCTAGCATGCGCTCCGAGTAAGTTTGGAGATCGGATCATGCCTTGCTCTATTAAAGTAAGCTTAAATTATCGCAGTACATTACTAGCTTGTAACAAAGAACCCTGCTTTCTATAAAAAAAATATATGTAATTTTTTTAAAATAAAAAAATAAGTTCCTGGAAACTTTAAGCCTACGTATTGCAGGTTAACGACCACGTGGTTTGGCTACCCAACCTGGAATGACTTCAATTGCCTTGGATAATCCTGGAGCTTGGTAACGAAGGACACTCGCATTCCACACTAATCCTGAGAGCAATCAGTTACTTACAAAGAAAAGGTTTCCATTGGAATCTAGGTCCTTTCAGACAGAAGAGCTGTAAGTTTACTCAGCAAGAGATGCTGGTTGGAATGTACCTCCTGACGTAACAGGAACACCTGTCAATCATAATCCCACGTCCATATCTAATGTATACTAATTAATGACCTAATACAACTCAAATTTGTTTATCTTGGAATATGCTACTTGAATTTTTAATTTTTAATTATCTATTTTGTTAATTTATCTGTTTTTCTGATTATTGATTCTGCTCTTTCTGTTGCTTCTTTCGGGGAAGACACGGACCCATCAAAAATTTCTTGGACGCTTGGAATTTCAAGTAAGTGTCCCTTTAGTGGTGGACTTGTCCCTCATGAATAGGGCTCATCTCTGAAATAATAATAATAATAATAATAATAATAATAATAATAATAATAATAATAATAATAATAATAATAATAATAATATATAATAATAATAACATAATAATAAAATAATAATAATAATAATAATAATAATAATAATAATGTCGCAGTACCATGGGACACCACAAGAGAAAAAATTAATACGTATCAACACCAGAAAACAGAAATAAGAAGATATGGGGATATGCCAGTGGAAAATCGTACCCATAATCATAGGAACAAAAGGCACGGATTCCAGATCCCTGAAAGGAATCTAGAAAAAACTAGAGGCCGAACTGGCTCACGACCTCATGCAGAAGAGTGGGCTCCTAGAAACATCACACATAGTTGGAGAAAAAGTGATGGGACGCCTAAGGTTTAGGGAGGATGCAAACCCGAACCCACACTATAAAAACCACCCAGTCGAATAGGATGACTGATATACAAAAAGAAAAAAAAAATAATATAATCCCATAGGAATCAGACAAAAGTGAATGCCGGATGGAGGATTGAGGATTATGAAAGAATAAAGAGATCAGAAACTCCACCCCAAAAATGAAGGAAATTCAGCGGTCTTGAGAAAAGGAAAGTTTCGCCGTCCCTAATTCATTTGTTTCTTTAGAATGTCAAGTATCCAGTGTGGACCTTTGCATAGTGGTTTTTTTATATTATTCACGTCTTTCATTATACAACTGCTTTCATTTACTTGCATTTATACATTTTCACATCATTTCTTATCTAGCTTTAATGATTAAACCAATTCACTTAAAATAACGTTTAATTACTCCCATAATTATTTCATATATTTATTCATTTATTAAATTAACCAATTATTCGTTTATCTATTCAGTATCTTCTGTTTATCAGTTCAACAACTTATCTGTTTGTTCACTCAATAATCAATTCACTTAGTTATCTATTCATCTAGAATTTCTAAGCTTATTTTATCATTAATAATTTATATATATACACAGTTATATATATATATATGATATATATATATATATACCACTCATATATATATATATATATATATATATATATATATATACATATATATACGATACACATAAATATATACACTCATATATAGTATTATATATTATATTACATATATAATATATATTATATTCATATATATATATATATATATATATAAAGATATATATATATAAATATATATATATAATATATATATATTTTATATATATATATATTATATATATATATATATATATATATATATATATATGTATATATCATACATACATACATAATACACATTACAACTCTACTAAATATTCAAATATCTAATGCGAAATCACAGGCCGATACGTCTTCCTTGTACGTATATGTATATCTGCGTGTGCGAGTGGTTAGCGTTTATTGTGGCAAAAATGGGGGGGCATTATGGCCCCTTTATGGGAGTAATAAAGGGTCCATATTTTAACGAGATGGGGCCCATCAACACGAACCCTTTTGGCTTACTTCTCTGACTGGAGGGCTTAAGAGAGAGAGAGACACTTAAAAAGAATGGAACTTTACTGGTGATAAGTAGCTACATAGATAAGGATGTAGTAAATAAATAATAAACAAATAAATAAATAAATAAATAAATAAATAAGAAAATAAATAAATAAATAAATAAATAAATAAGTTAAATACTAAATAAAAACCTAAGTAAATATATAAACAATTAATTTTATTAGTTAATAATGAGGAATATTACTGGACATTGTTAATTTACTGGTGAAATAAGTAGATACATATATAAGTAAATAAATAATGAATAAATAAATAAAATAAGTAAATAAATATAAAGTAAACAAATAAATAATAAAATAAATAAATAAACTAAATATATAAATTTATTAGTTAATATATGGGAATTATTACTGTACATTGTAACTTACTGTGAATAAGTTTGATACACAGATAAGTATGTAAGTAAATAAATAAGTAAATAACTAAATAAGTAAATAAATAAGTAAAATAAATAAAACGAATAAATAAATTTATTAGTTTAATAAATGAAGAATATTACTAGACATTGTAATTTACTGGTGAATGAGAAAAAAAAAATAGATGCATAGATAAGGAAAACTAAGAAATAAATAAATACATAAATAAATAAGTAATACGTAAATAAATAAATAAATAAATAATTAGATACAAAAATCAGTAAGTAGTAAGTAAGTAAGTAATAGTAAGTAAGTAAGTAAGTAAGTAAGTAAGTAAGTAAGTAAGTAAAGTAAATAAATAAATAAATAAATAAAATAAATAATAAATAAGTAAAGAAATAAATAAAATAAATAAATAAATAAATTTACTAGTTGATATATAAGAATATTACAGGAAATTGTAATTTACTGGTGAATAAGTAGATTCCAATAGTAAGTACTAGTAAGTTAGTAGGTAAATAAATAAATAAATAAATTCATTAGTTTTAATAAATCTTGTGATATTACAGGATATTGTAAGAGAAATGCCATCGAACAACTTTTTAATGACTGCCGTCTGAAACTCTAGATGAAGAGGCTTCTAAATGAAAATAAATAATAATGAGGTAATAAATAAATAAATAATAAATAAGTAAAATAAGGCACGTCTAAGTTTATTAATAGATAAATAAAACAATGAATATATCAATACAGTAAGAATCTACAAGGAACAGGTCCAGTGTCAGCTATCTGTAGCCTTTCATTAAAAAATGATTATTACTATTTTAGCCGTCTCTCTCTCTCTCTCTCTCTCTCTCTCTCTCTCTCTCTCTCTCTTTCTTCAGCTCCATCAGAAAACCAGAAGCCTTTTTCACCCTGAACACAAAAACGCCCACGGACATGATCCCACGAGCGGGCACAGGGAAAAAAAAAAGTAGACCTCGGGGCCCAGCGGAGGATGCAGTAGAGAAGAAACTCAGGGGGCGTCGTGAATATGTCTCTTGTCAAATGGGTTGGAGATGATGATGTCAGGAGAAGAAGAAGAAGGAGAAGACGATATACCAATAGAGGCCACAAGCAAAATATATATAAAACGAGCAGGGAGCCGTTCAAATGCATATCCCGTCTACTACTACTACTACTACGAAGAGGCCCTTTCTCTCTCTCTCTCTCTCTCTCTCTGTGGGCTCGGTCGGTGTCTGAATTCTTAAGAGGCTCTTTCTTCCTCCTATTCATCCTCATCCTCTTCCTTAATTTCCTCCCTCCTACTTCCTACCCTCTCACCCTTTTCCTCTCTGCTTACAATTTCTCCCTCATTTTGGGCACGACAACCGCTGCGTGGATCTCTCTCTCTCTCTCTCTCTCTCTCTCTCTCGATATATATATATATATATATATAATATATATATATATATAATATATATATACATATATGTACAGAATATGTATATATTATATAAATAAATGAATATATATATATATATATATATATATATATATATATATATATAGATATATATATGTTTGTGAGCATGTAATTGCTTGAACGCGTGTTAGACTTCATATACATATTAATTAACTCAAGAAAAAAAAAAATAACACAAAATTTACTTAATATTTATAAGACAAAACATCAACATCCCACCACACCTCAGAAATATTTCTTCCCGGATTAAAACGATCTAGAAGGCCTTTAAGGAGAACCTGAAGTACATACGAGATACATTCCCATAGGTTTCCATGGGAAAACGAACCTTATTGCTCTGGTGTGCTATGGGGGCGTGGCGGTAAATACCATCTCATTTCTTATCTCTCGTCCGAAATAACAGAGTTGCCATTACGTTACCTAACAGGCAATACCCCTTGAGAAATCAGACATAAGTTTCGTGTTACGTAACAGAGGAATCTACGCTACTTTTTACGTCATTAACTTTACCACGAAACGATTCAGTTCGGTGCTACGTGAATCTCACTAGAAAGATGGAGTCATTAGTGTTTATAGTCTCTTCTTCCAACTTTTCTTTCACAAATTGGGGAGAGTGAAAGTCCAGTGCCTCACAATGAAGTGAAAGGACTTGATTAGAGGATTCTTTTTACAGTATTGAAGTCTGTTTGTATAAATCAAAGTAGTTTTCTGCTCCAGAATGACGATCGGAAGAGGTTCTACTCGGTGTCATTTGTCTGGGAAAAATTTTCTCTCTCTCTCTCTCTCTCTCTCTCTCTCTCTCTCTCTCTCTCTCTCTCTCTCTCTTTCAGAAATGACGATCGGGAAGAGGTTCTACTCGGGTGTCATTTTGTCTGGAGAATTCTCTCTCTCTCTCTCTCTCTCTCTCTCTCTCTCTATCTCTATCCAGGGTAGTATTGTATAGAAAACTGGAATGAGACTAAATGGATGGCAACACAAACAAAACATGGTGAAAAAAGATCTGTGATAGAGAATAACTATGGAAATCACAATGTAAGAAACCATAGAAACTTTAGATATGGAAGTGACCCCAGCCATCCAATGCCATATAAGTTGAGAACTGGAAATAATAGGAGAGATCAAGTTGAGCCTCATAGTGTTGGGAATAGACAAAAAAAAACAATAGTTTGAATAATTTTAATCGTTATCCTCCCAAAAATAATTTTTCTGACAATAGACCGACATACGGAAGAGGTTGCTACAACTGTGGTGAATTTAACCACAGACAGTCAAATTGTAGATACGACCATAAACTAAAATGTAATTACTGCCACGAATATGGTCATAAGAGCAAATTATGTAGTATTTTGCAAAAGAACTAGAAAGATGGCCAAGATGATAGTGCCGAAGAGTTTAGGTCTACCAATCGCCGTAATTTTATAACTATTATATATTAATGCACAATCACTTTTAAGCAATAAACATGTAGTTGAACATTTATTAGAAAAAGGCAATTTTTGATATTTTATGTGTGAGTGAAAACGTGGCTATATCCTTATATGAATGATGCATATATTAATATTCCCTCTTATCAACTTTATCGAGATGATCATGGCCGAGGATGGTGGAGTTTGCATATATGTCAAAGATTATTTAAAGGTAAATGTAATAAATAATTGCATTGAAAAACAGGAGGGATTGGGCATTTGAAGCTAAATGGTTATCAGTACAACCGTAAAATTACCGTCAATTATTTAGGTTGTATATATCGTCACCCAAAAGCAAATGTTTCATCTTTTAATTATAGTTTCCGATTCTTTTAAAAACGTAATTTTACGAAACAAGCTATTTTTATAATTAGAGATTTTAACGACGACTTGTTCAAAACAGACAACAAAATGAATAAAGTTGTAAATAACCTAAAGTTACACCAACTCATTACAAAACCAACCAGAAGTAACTTCAGACTCAGCAACGTTGATAGATTTGCTAATTACTAATAATAAGGAAATGGTACTCGATTCGGACGTTATTCCAAGCCCAGTAGGCGACCACGAAGCTATCATAGTTACCATAGATTTACGTAAACCTAAGAAACAACCCATTCATAAAACTTTCCGATGTCTTAAGAATTATTCCCAAGTGAGTATCTGTAATTTGTGATGAAAGAAACACCCACTTTGAATGGTATTTTAAACACTGATATGTAAGTTCTCAAGTACAAATTTTAACGAATGTTTTAACCAAATGTATTGATAAATGTGCTCCAATAGTAACGAAAGTAATCACCCTCCCCCCTAAACCCTGGGTAACTAATAACATCAAACAAAATATATAAAAGAGATAAATTACAAAACGATATCAAGAAGAAGGATAGGAATAATACAATATTGAGAAATAATTTTAAAGAGAAAAAGAAGGAAATAAAAATTGAAATGGATAACAGTATGAAACAACACTACAGGAACGAACTTAAAAGCAATAAGAATAACTTACGTACTTCCTGAAAATAGTGCTTTCAATTCTGCCCAATAATACTAAGAAAGAATCTCAAATAGAAAATGAAGATTTAACTGACAAGGCGAGAAATTTAATGAGTAATTTGCGATGTAGGAGAAAGACATATGAAAGAACGCAAGAAGAACTGGCCAGAAAATAATAAGAGAGCACAAACCGATGAAATGAATACATTCCCAAACAATCAGTTATATTCTTTTAAACCGTCACCTGTTGACTGCAATACTGTCATTCTAGTCATTAGTTCTCTCAATGAGTCAAATGCGCACGGATCCGATGGCATACCGCTACGTTTTTATAAAAGATACTCTTTATATAATTTTATTTTACATTACTATAATTATTAATACATCTCTATCGTAACTAATACCTAACCAGAGAAACGAGGAAAAATACCCATGTTCCTTATTATTTTAAAAACGGAGATAGAGACGAAATTTCTAATTACAGGCCAATTTCTTTACTCCCGTCTTTATCTAAAATATTAGAAAAAACATAGTATCAAATCAGTAACTGAATACTTAGAAAGTAATTACCTCATTTCTAAGAGGTCAACATGGCTTTCGCCCAAAACTATCAACGGAAACAGCACTATTAAAAAATATCGGATAAAAATCTACGATAACATAGACAAGAAGAAAGTTTCCCTTTTTACTACTTCTCGATCTGTCGAAAGCATTTGATAGTGTGAACCATGAAATTTTGCTGGTAAATGTCAGACACTTTATATAGATCCATCACCTGGTTCACAGACTATTTACGTAATCGAGTACAATCTGTCAGACTCAAAAATGTTATCTCAACCCCAAAAAACGTCGGTTTGGTGTACCTCAAGGTTCAATCCTAGGACCAATTTTATTCAACATCTATGCAAATGACCTAAGAAAATTTTTTAAGTGACTGTTTTCATGTTCAGTATGCTGATGACACTCAAATAATAATTGATGGCTACATCGATAACTTGGAAGATTTAGTACGCCAAAGCTGAGGAGATTTTACATAAAGTGAAGATGTATTTTCAAATAAATGTCTTATTGTTGAATGAAAGTAAAACGCAATGTATATTCCTAGGCTCCAGGCATATCTATCAGAAATCAGGGATAAAATCAAAATCAATTTTAATGGGGCCATCATCGAACCTATGGAATCCGTAAAGAATCTTGGAGTGCACTTCGATAAATACATGACATTCGAAAAAAACATATTGATGAACTGCACAGAAAAGTTATGGGGACACTTATTTATCTCAAGACTAAAAAAAATTTTCGAACAGAAACCCGCCTAATCGTAGTGCAATCTGTAGTATTAAGTTTAATTCATTTGCTATATAATATGGGGTTCAACAAGCAACGTCCTTATGCAACGAGTACAAAAACTTCATTTTAAAATTTTGTGGCTCGGGTGGCCATGGGTACAGTGAGAAAATAAATATGATCATATATCTCCTATTTTACTAGAACTGGGTTGGTTGAAAGTGAAAAACAAGTACACTTTTGATGTCTGTGTTTTTGTTTTTAAAGTTTAAAAAAATGTTTTTCCGAACTGGCTTTATAATTTTAGAACCGTTGACTCGGTGACAGGGATGACCACAAGACAAGCAAATAATCTAGTGTCCAGAAGAGCCAATACCGATATAGGATCAAGGGAAATAAATAATAAAGGTCCACAGTTATGGAATAGTCTACCTGGCTCATTGAAAGACGAAGAATCCCTAAGATCTTTTAAAAATAAACTAAGAAAACATCTTTTAAACAATAATTAATCTTCGTAGATAAGTTTATAGGAAACAACCGTACCTGACATTAGCCACGTCTCACGTCAATAACCGCTTTTTAAGACATACCATTAACTATGAAGAATATTTATGTTGGAGTAATTTTACTAATTATTGTTCTAGGAAACAATGTTTTTATAACCAAAATTACAATTTTCCTAATTCAAGTTTTTATATATATATGTATGTATGTATGAGTGTATATTGTTT
This sequence comes from Macrobrachium nipponense, assembly GCF_015104395.2. NCBI lineage: Eukaryota > Metazoa > Arthropoda > Malacostraca > Decapoda > Palaemonidae > Macrobrachium > Macrobrachium nipponense. The sequence continues at coordinate 10,997 of NC_061104.1, forward strand.
TAGTATACTATGATTTTATTGTTTTAATAGCTTTAATGTACGCTTTCTAACCTTGGTTGATGACCTGATGTAATAGAAAACCCATGTATTATTGGAATAAAGGTCATTATTATTATTATTATTATTATTATTATTATTATTATATTATTATTATTATTATTATTATTATTATTATCTCTCTCTCTCTCAGAAATGACGATCGGGAAGAGGTTCTACTCGGGTGTCATTTGTCTGGGAGAATTCTCTCTCTCTCTCTCTCTCTCTCTCTCTCTCTCTCTCTCTCTCTCTCTCTCTCTCTCAGAAATGACGATCGGGAAGAGGTTCTACACGGGTGACATTTGTCTGGGAGAATTCGCTCTCTCTCTCTCTCTCTCTCTCTCTCTCTCTCTCTCTCTCTCTCTCTCTCTCTCTCTCTTTCAGAAATGACGATCGGGAAGAGGTTCTACACGGGTGACATTTGTCTGGGAAAATTCTCTCTCTCTCTCTCTCTCTCTCTCTCTCTCTCTCTCTTTCAGAAATGACGATAGGGGAAGAGGTTCTACACGGGTGTCATTTGTCTGGGAAAATTCTCTCTCTCTCTCTCTCTCTCTCTCTCTCTCTCTCTCTCTCTCTCTCTCTCTCATTGGTGGTCTATGGCAATTTGTCACGTTCTTTTAGGGGGAATTATTCGGTCTTGGTGTAGTCTCTCATCAGGAAAAAATAATTCAACTATTATTCAAAGCTATTTGATTGCGCAGAGAAATGTTTCACAAACGCCCAAATGATCTCGTTATCTGCGGAACACAACGATAAAAAAAAAAACTGACAAAAAAAAGAAAAAACTTAAAAAAAAAAAAAAAAAAAAAAATTACTCGACAAAAAAGAAAAAACCTGATAAAAAAACCTGACCTGACTCAGAATGACCCCTGTGTCAAAGGCAGAAGACTTTAGTTCGCTTCAAACCAACCAAGACTGCTACTTATCACATCCGATCACGTGACATTCCCAGAGAGGTTGAAACAAGACGTTAAATATATTCGTAGGGGGGAACCCCATATCTAAACACAGCTGGTTAATGCAGACACCATCCTTCCCCCTACGCGTCCCCACCAGTTAATGGAAGTGGAATGTGTTAACCACTGCTATTATCCTCCCCCTCCCAACCCTCTCCCGCCAGTCTTAAATTAGGCAGACAATAAAACGTTCGCCATCATGCTGTTAGCTGACCATGTTGATAATGATGTTACTCACGTGTTACCTGTGGTTCTTAATTAGCCCTGCAACTGTCCCACTTACGTGATTCATGCATGTTTTTTTATAATTAGTTGATTGTGGAAAATTGTCCCGTATTCTGTAAGCTTCGTTGAGCTACTTGGATTATTATTATTATTATTATTATTATTTTTTTTTTTTTTTTTTCTTTTTTTTTTTTTTTTCTTTTGCTCTATACACAGTCCTCCAATTCGACTGGGTGGTATTTATAGTGTGGGGTTCCGGGTTGCATCCTGCCTCCTTAGGAGTCCATCACTCTTCTTACTATGTGTGCCGTTTCTAGGATCACACTCTTCTGCATGAGTCCTGGAGCTACTTCAGCCTCTAGTTTTTCTAGATTTCCTTTTCAGGGATCTTGGGACCGTGCCTAGTGCTCCTATGATTGTGGGTACGATTTCCACTGGCATATCCCATATCCTTCTTATTTCTATTTTCAGATCTTGATACTTATCCAATTTTTCCCTCTCTTTCTCTTCAACTCTGGTGTCCCATGGTATTGCGACATCAATGAGTGATACTTTCTTCTTGACCTTGTCAATCAACGTCACGTCTGGTCTGTTTGCACGTATCACCCTATCCGTTCTGATACCATAGTCCCAGAGGATCTTTGCCTGATCGTTTTCTATCACTCCTACAGGTTGGTGCTCGTACCACTTATTACTGCAAGGTAGCTGATGTTTCTTGCACAGGCTCCAGTGGAGGGCTCCTTGCTACTGAATCATGCCTCTTTTGTACTGGTTCTGTGCAAGTGCCGGGCATTCACTTGCTATGTGGTTTATGGTTTCACTTTTCGTATTGCACTTCCTACATATGGGAGAGATGTTATTTCCGTCTATCGTACTTTGAACATATCTTGGTTCTTAGGGCCTGATCATTCCTTCAGTTTCCTTCTTTAGCTCTCCCTCTGTAGCCATTGCCAATTGTCATCGCTGGCTAGTTCTTAGTCTGTCTCATGTATTGTCCGTGCATTGGTTTGTTGAGCCAGTCCTCAGTTCTTTCTGTCTTTCTCCTGTCTCTGTATATTTCTGGGTCTTCGTCTGCTTTTATTAGTCCTTCTTCCCATGCACTCTTTAGCCACTCTGTCTTCACTGGTGTTCAGATATTGCCCCCAGTGCTCTGTTTTCGATGTTGACGCAGTCCCTCTATACTTAGTAGTCCTCTCCCCCTTCCTTCCTTTCGTGTTATGTATAGTCTGTCCGTATTTGCTCTTGGGTGTAGTGCTTTGTGTATTGTCATATGTTTCCTGGTTTTCTGATCTATGGTGCGGAGTTCTGCCTTCGTCCATTCCACTATTCCTGCGCTGTATCTGATTACTGGCACTGCCCATGTGTTTGTGGCTTTTATCATATTTCCGGCGTTGAGTTTTGACTTGAGTATCGCCTTGAGTCTCTGCATATATTCTTTCCTGATCGTGTCCTTCATCTCTTGGTATTATTATTATTATTATTATTATTATTATATTATTATTATTATTATTATTATTATTATTATTATTGTTATTATTTACTCAAAATAACTCACGTGTCATGCACTAAGCGAGGAAAATACTGACGAGCCCGAAGCTGTTAAAACCAAAAGTTATTTATATTTGTCTTTTTTTTTCTTTTTTTACGAAACAGAAAAAAAGATAAAACGTGAAAAAGTATCCAAATTCCAGAGGTCTTCTTCCAGCTCTCTTTCGTATGCAAATACCACAGGTATGTAACCAGTCATTATGAAGAGTCGAAAAAGATGTTTCTTTTGAGACTTTCCAAAACCTGTTTATAAACTTCTCTCGCACTGTTTAAAAGAAACGCGAGGGGGGTTGAGATTTATAGAAATGGTTTGGTGTAGATTTGGGTGTACGTGTGTTTGTATGTTTGGTTATAAGGGAACATTTGTATTTGTTGCAGAGGATCTTTATTCCTTACACCGTTGGACTGTGGAACAACCTCCCAAAGGAAGTCGTGCAATTGGAACATTTTAATACATTTTTATCTATTTATCAATTTAATTTTTTCTTACTTCTTCCTAATGAACACCAGCATTTCTTGCTTTTATGTGTGGTAATAAAAAGAAAAACTTGACAAAAAATTAATAAAAAAAAGGAATGTACACAAACTGATATTAGAACGTTCACGATAAAAATCAATATAAAAGCAAACACAAATTAAATTGATTTAAAATAAAGAACGAAAATTGAAATTCCAGACTGAACCCCAAAAAATTCACATCACCTCATTTGTTCCTTTATTCTCTCCCTCTCTCTCTCTCTCTCTCTCTCTCTCTCTCGCTCTCTCTCCAAGAGCCTCCTCGCATTACATATGGAATACCAACGTTGCCCGAGCCGGAACGCCAGGTGCCGAAATTTCTCACGAAATTCACCTCCCTCGGAATGATGAAAGTGTCAAATCCCCAAGCAATGATGATGGTGACGAGGAAGAAAGTGAGTCAAATGTGTGTATATATATGTGTGTAAGTATGTCTCTATGTATGTATATTATATATATGTGTGCATATACAGGTATATATATATATATATATATATATATATATTATATATATATATATATATATATATATATATATACACACATATATATACACTCTGTGATCCCTGTGATTAAGATTACAGATAACCATTCATTGAATATGGTTTTGTCGAACAATAGTGTTCTTATGGAAGACTTCTAATGAAAAAATAAACTAATTAATTGTTTCTTGTAAAAATAATGATTAATTGGCCTTCCAAACTCTCTAAAGTACTGTTATATTACAGAAGACAGAAGAAGCATTCATAATATATATATATATATATATATATATATATATATATATATATATATATATATATATATATATATATTACTTAATGGCTAGCTGACACATAGACACACGACACGACGTCACACACACACACACACACACACACACTCACGCAAGGAATTAGTTTTGGATAATCATTGTAAATGGATGATGAATCCAGGTTTGAAACCGAGATATTACCGACAATGAAAAATAGATATTGTTCTACCATTGAGGAAGCCGTTATGTATTCTTCATATTCATTTTAAAAATTTTCAGTATATATTTAAGTTCCATAAAGACGAAATATTAGTTACAATGAAAAATAGACATTCTTCTACCATCAAGGAAACCTTCATGTATCCTTTATATTCATTGTGAAAATAATTAGTATATAGCTAACCGAGTTCCAGAAAGAGGAAATATTAGTTATAATGAAAAATAGACATTCTTCTACCATCAAGGAAACCTTCATGTATTCTTTATATTCATTGTGAAAATAATTAGTATATAGCTAACCGAGTTCCAGAAAGACGAAATATTAGTTACAATGAAAAATAGACATTCTTCTACCATCAAGGAAACCGTTATGCATTCTTCATATTCATTGTAGAAAAACGAAATATAGATAATAGATGAAATGAACTTTTACTAATTAATAAAATATATATGAAATCTTAAATTTGAACGAAGTGCAAAGATACATAATAAAACAATAAATTAATTAAAAAAAATTTGTTTAAGAATTCAGTACAAAATATACCAGGATGACAATGTAAAAATCATATAGCGATATAATATAGACGATTGTTACTTAAAAACTAAATATGAATAAAAAAAATTGGAAGAAGGATAGATAATAAAACAATAAAATGTGCATAGTCGTAAATAAAAAGCTATAAAGACAAAAATAAATTGTTTAAGGATTTAATAGAAAATATACCAGGATGAAAATTAAATAATAAAAAATTAAGGATAGATATAAGACATACGAATGAGGAAAACAAAGTTAAAAACAGGCGAAACTAAAAAATAGACCAGCGGATAAAACGTAAATAAAGCGATAGAAAGCGAAAGAGAAAGTATTTTCGAAAGGTTTCAGAAAATACATCAAAGGGCGAAATGAACAAGTAAAACCCGAGTCAATTTGATTCGGGTTTTACAAAAAAAAAGAAAAAAAAGAAAAAATAAGAATAAAAAATAAATACGAAAATTTAAAAAAAATGAAAAATATTAATCCTTTATTTGCAGAGGGTAAGAGTTCATCTTTATAGAAGAAGAAGAAGAAGAAGAAGAAGAAGAAGAAGAAGAAGAAGAAGTAGTTACATAACGATAATTACCACAACACAATATTAAATCTGTAATTACTTCACGCATCCTCATTAATGTCACGAGTCAGATCCCTCAATCTGTAGTCTCTGATTCACTTTAAAAAAAAAAAAAAAAAAAAAAATATCTATGATATTCCTGAATGAAATGTGAAACAATTGTAAATGTATAGTTGGTTTATCCCATAAGATTAATTTACCCAAATCACAGTCGACACAAGCTGTTAGCTTTAACAATCCACAAACTAAAAATAAATAAATAAATAAATAAATAAAGAAACAACCAAAGAAACCTCCCATTTCGGGATAATAAAATCTATGAAGAGCTTTGAACAGTCGTACCCCGCCCCTCCACCGCCCTCACCCCTCCCTAAATACTTATAACCTTCACAAAACGCATAAAACCTTACCCTACGTCTTTAGCTATAAAGGACTTTATGACTACGGGTTACTAAGCTAAAGTGTTTGCACCCTGTTCCGTAATAGAACCGTTATAGACTCTTGTTCGATGTTACATAGGAGAGAGTTTGTATAGAAGAACAGCCCCCCCCCCCCCCACTCTCATTTCGCTTTGTTCCTTCCGTGTTGGGGGAATTTTTATTGCTCTTTTTACCCCTTGCTTCTTATTGGGGGGGTGGGGGGGGGGGGGGCGGGCGCCCCCATAAGAACATTGGAGGGTAAGCTCAGTATATAGTCATCTTTTAAAAGTAAGCCCCATAAAGTTGCTCTCTTTTTAATACAGGGGCTCAGGGGGGCGGGGGTGGGGTGGGGGTGGTGGGGGGGTGGTGGGGGGAGGGGGGACGTATGGAGACGCGATTTTTTTTTTTTTTTTTTTATGTATCTGACTATGATGACTTTGTTTGCTTCCGGGAGGCTCTGATTTGGGGGGGGGGGGGGGCGGGGATGGGGGGGCGGGGAGGGGCGGGTCGAGATGTACTAATGTTAGGTTTAGCATTTACATTTTAATCTGTCTTACTTCTGTCTCTGTTCTGCCTTAACTGTTTATTTTATTTTGTACGTAATATAGGCAGAAGAATGCATCATTTTTTTTCTGCCATTCCTATTTTTGTGTTTTTGTTTTTATCCAAGTTCTATTTATTTATTAAAAAAAAATTATTGTGAATTTCTGTATTAATTTTGTTCACTCTGTTCTGTCTAAAATGGTATTATTACAGAATACAGTTATTAAATAACACATGCAGAGCAATGAAATATTTCTGTCTTATTCTCGTTACCCCCCCCACTCCCCCTGTTCTGTCTAAAGTGAGAATATCAACAACAAATCAGAGAAATATGCTATATTTATGAACTGAATTTCGCATACTGTCAACATTAATCATTAGTTGTCTTAATTATCATTGGTAGAAAGTACAAGAAATAAGGTATATCCTACCAAAAACTCATATTCAACTCAATATGGAAAATAATACGATGACCACCGAGTCCAATAGGATGACTGTGATAGACAAAAAAAAAAAATAATAACAGTAATCCAATAAAAAAAACAGAAAGACAGCACAAGATAAATATTAATAACAATGACAACAATTAATTCAACCATCACAAATACACGTCAATGAACCCGAAAACCACTATAAACTGACAATAACATCGAAAACAATGAAGCAGAACGACACTTATATAACTGAAAAACATGAAACGAATGGCAGAACGCATTATACAGAATGATTTAAAGTCTTACCGATAGGCAGCTATTTTTAGTCAAGTAAATCAGGAGCACTTGTTACACTCACAAAATCTAATATAAATGCAATAATTTCCGCTCTTTTTGTATTAGAAGTAAACTGATAAATATTATATATATAAAACAAGGACTCTGGTTTGTGAGTCAGAGCCACGAGCACAATGTTGCCCTCTAGTGACCAAGATGACGAAGTATAAAAGTTTGCTTTATAAGGAGTAGATATTACCATAACAGAACCATCACGATGCGTATGTATATTTTATGTACATATAGTGTATACTTTATATATATACATATGTATATATATATATATATATATATATATATATATATATATATATATATATATATATATATATATATATATATATATATATAGTATATACGTGTAATATATATATATATATATATATATATATATATATATATATATATATATATATATATATATATAAATACATATATATATAATATTTCAGTCAGCAAGATATATAGACTTCAGGAGGGTCCATGATACACATGTGTTTAAAAGGGCCATGTTTATTAACAGCAAAACAAGAACGTTTCGCACTACTCAGTGCATCATCAGTCTGTCAAAAGTAAAAGACACAATAAAATACATTATAACATAAAAAGGAATTCACAAGGTAATTAAAATTTACAAGTTAAAACAAAAAAGTAAAAGAGTATAAAAAGTACATAAAACAGAAACCAAAAGAGACTACCCAAAAACACCAACCATCTATAAGCAGGAGAGAAGAGGGAGCCAGTGACATACAATGACGTCCAAGGCCAGACGACAAACTATGCCAGATACAAAGTTCCTGAGGAAGTATTACTATTGAGAGAGGGAAAAACCGTCTTTTAATATGTAACGATTCTAAAGTTGCTAAGTGATCTGGGTTCCCTTACATAACCAATTATGAAAAAGTGTGTTCAGGACTTCGGTTTTACTAATGCGGCATGATTTCTAATATTAGAAAATTCTGGCTGCTTAATTCTTTGGCCAGTGCGAAAGCTAAAACCCAAATGGCTGCAATATCTGACCTGCAGTAACCTCCGTGTCGATCCAAACGTAAGAGCCCGGACATCCAGGGCATGTGAATTTATAAACCACATTGGATCGCATGAAGGACTGCAGGCGATCTTTGAAATTAAAAAAATGATCCTATTGTACATGGGTTGTTAGAGATCAGTTTTACGTTAAGACAGGGGATTTCCTGTTCGATTATTCTTGTGAGATTTAAGAGAATTTGGATCAGACATATACGGGATTGAGGCATAGAATAATTTTTTTGGGACATCAAAGTTGACTGTGGAGGTTGTAAGAACTGTGTTAATAACTTATTGGTGATTTTATGAACTATATCTTGTGGATGGAGATTTATCTTGGAACACTAGGCATGATTCCAAGATCCCTGAGAAGGAATCTGGAAAAACTCGAACTAGCTCCAGGACTCATGCAGAAGAGTGTGCTCCTAGAAATAGCACACAGTGAGAAAAGTGATGGACTCCTAAGGTTAGGCAGGATGAGCAACCCGGAACCCCACACTATAAAAAACCACCCAGTCGAATAGGATGACTGATATACAAAAGAAAAAAAAAATAATATAATCCATAGGAATCAGGACAAAAGTTGAATGCGGATGGAGGATTGAGGATAGTGAAAGATAAAGAGATCAGAACTCCACCCCAAAAATGAAGGAAATCCAGCGGTCTTGAGAAAGGAAAGTTTCGCCGTCCCTAATTCATTTGTTTCTTTAGGAATGTCAAGTATCCAGTGTGACCCTTTGCATAGTGGGTCTTATTCACGTTTTTTTTATGATACAAAAACTGCTTTCATTTAGTTGTTTATACATTTTCACTATTATTTTTATCCAGCATTAATGATCAAACCAATATATTTAAGATAATGTTTAATTACTCCCATGATTATTCATTTATTTAATCATTTATCAATAAATAACTATTCGTTTATTTATTCAGTATCTTTGTTTATCAGTTCAACAACTTATCTGTTTGTTCACTGAATAATTAATTCACTTAGTTATCTATTCATCTATAATATTTAAAGCATATTTATCATTAATGCTTTTAAATATATGCACAGCTATATATATATATATATATATATATATATATATATATATATATATATCCATACACATATTTACACTCATATATATATACATCTATATATATATAATATATATATATACACGTAGTTATGTATATGTATATATATATATATATATATATATATATATATATATATATATATATATATATATATGCATACATACATACATACATGCACACATTACAACTCTACGTAAATACTCAAATATCAATGCATAATAAACCAACATTTCACAGGCCGATACTTCTTCCCGTATACCTATATCTGTATATCTGCGTATATGCTGCTATGCGAGTGGTTAGTCTTTATTGTGGCCAAAGGGGGGGGGGCCATTATGGCTTACTTCTCTGACTGGAGGCTTAGAGAGAGAGAGTGTGACACTGTTAAAAGGAAATGGAACTTACTGGTGAATATGTAGATTACATATATAAGTATGTAAGTGAAATAAATAAATAAGTAATAAATACATAATAAATCAATAAATTAAATAAGGCTAATACTAATAGGTAAAACTCAAGTAAATATAAACAAAACGAATAAATTTATTTTTAGTTTAATAAAATTAGGAAATAGTTTACTGTACATTGTAATTTTAGTGAATAAGTAGATCCATAAGAAGAAAAATAAATAAAATAAATTAATTACAAATAAAATAAGTAAATAAATAAGTAAATAAATAAATAAATAAATAAATATATAAATTTATTGTATATTGGGAATATTACTGTACTTGTAACTTACTGGTGAATAAGTAGATACACAGATAAGTATGTAAGTAAGTAAGTAAATAAATAAGTAAATAACTAAATCTTTAATAAATAAGTAAATAAATAAATGAATAAATAAATTATCAGTTATAAATGAAGAATATTACGAGACATTGTAATTGACTGGTGAATAGTAGATGCATAGATAACGTAAGTAAATAAATACATAAATAAATAAGTAAATACGTAAATAAATAAATAAATAAATAAATAAAATAAATAAGTAGATACAAAAATAGGTAGGTAAGTAAGTAAATAAATAAATAAATAAATAAATAAATAAATAAATAAATAAATAAATTTACTAGTTGATAAATGAGTAATATTACAGGATATTGTAATTTACTGGTGAATAAGTAGATATATAGAGAAGTAAGTAAGTGAGTTAGTAGGTAAATAAATAAATAAATAAATAAATAAATAAAATAAATAAATAAATAAATTCATTAGTTAATAATGAGGAATATTATAGGATATTGTAAGCGATGCCATCGAACAAACTTTTAATTGACTACCGTCTGAAAACTCTAGATAAAGAGGCTTCTAAATGAATAAGTAAATGAATAAGGGAATAAATAAATAAATAAATAAGCAACTAAATAAAAAATAAGGTACGTCAAAGTTTATTAATAGATAAATAAAACAATGAATATATCAATACATGTAAGAATTTACATGGAACAGGTCCAGTGTCAGCTATCTGTAGCCCTTTAATCAAATGTGATTATTACTATTTTAGCAGTCTCTCTCTCTCTCTCTCTCCAGCTCCATCAGAAACCCAGAGCCTTTTCCGCTCTGAACACAAACGTCCCCGGACATGATCCACGAGCGGGCGCATGGAAAACATAGACCTAGGGCCAGAGGAGATGCAGTAGAGAAGAAACTCAGGGGGCGTCGTGAATATGTCTCTTGTCAAATGGGTTGGAGATGATGATGTCAGGAGGAGAAGAAGAAGAAGAAGGAGAAGACGAATATACCAAGAGAGGCCACAAGCAAAATACAGATAAAACGAGCATGGGGGAGCCGTTCCCAATGCATATCCGTATACTACTACTACTGAGAGGTCCTTCTCTCTCTCTCTGTGGCTCGGTCGGTGTCTGAATTCTTAAGAGGCTCTTTCTTCCTTAATCCCTTCCTCCTATTCATCCTCATCCTCTTCCTTAATTTCCCTCCCTCCCTACTTCCTACCCTCTCACCCTTGTCTCTCTGCTTAATTCTTCCTTCCTTCATTTTTGGGCACGACAACCGCTGCGTGGATCTCTCTCTCTCTCTCTCTCTCTCTCTCTCGTTCACAGTAGGTGGTCTGCAGACTTGCCAACATAGTAGGGGTAATATCATCATTGCTCGGTCTTTGAGGTTTTTAGTCTCTCTCTCTCTCTCTCTCTCTCTCTCTCTCTCTCTCTCTCTCTCTCTCTCTCTCTCGTATATAATGTATATATATATTATATATATATATATATATATTATATATATATATATAATATAGATATATTATATATATATATTTTGCTACGTATGGGCCTGGCCTTGAAGAGGGGTTCCAATACGTAAACAGGAATATTGAGGGAAAAAACAGAGTAAATTACTTGAACTTACCGTAAAAAAGGATTTAAAGTGAATATTTACTCTAGAGGAAAAGGTCGCCAGAAACTCAGCTAATTACTTTACATCTATTTATTTACAAGAGGCTGCTTAACAGCCAGGGCAAGTAAATGCAACTGGTCCCCACGTGGACTATTAATATCTCTCAAGGGTCTGATAGTTGGCTCAAAATGAGATTCACGTAAAAGTTGGTTTCGAAATCTTGCGGTAATGCAACACTTGCGAGCGAAGAGACTTGGACACGTGGACTCAGGGGAATCTGGAAAAAGACCACCCCAGATTAGACAAGATAAAAAAAAGGACTTCTTGCACAAGTTACGATTATTCAATTTTCTCTAACACTGGAGAACAGGAAAACTCTAATGTTTAACTGAGGTATGCACTGAAGACTTAGTCTTTAACAAGTCACAAGGGGAAGCACATGGCCCGATGAGGACAAAGGGCTTTTGATGTAGGAAGGATAAAAGTGAGACTTGAAACTGGAAATTAGCAAGAGTCGTAAAAGGTGCTGTTTGGAGTTTACACTTTCTAGACGTACCTTAATTACTTGAGGCTTGGGCATGTGTCGTGCTCTGAGATAGTTCCCACCAGCGTTTTGGACAGAGGGCTGACGTCCCGTCAGAGGAGGATGTAGAGCCACGTCTGCCTCGCTTCAGGGGGTGGGTCGCTTCTGACTGAGAAAAATGCTGGTTCTCGTGGGAATCACGGGGCTTCCATATACCGCCTCGGGCACTGCCTGAAAGCGAAACAACAGCCAGCAAATTGGGAAGGAAAATAGGCTTATTGTAGAGGTCCCTAAAATCCATCTCGAGGCCTAGCTCCTCTCGTGACTTGCCTATCTTACCCTAAGCTTCCGTCAGACCGGAAATTCCTTCCTACCCTCTACCGCGTGTTTTCTCCCAAATCAGTTGCTTTATTTGGAGAAGGCATGGCTGCTTCTTTTATAACTAAGATACCTTAAATACTGCTGGGGAGATGAGGAGATCAATAAACGTAGAAATATATATATATATATATATATATATATATATATGAATCTACATAATATGTATATATATGATATATATATATATATATATACATATATATATATATATATTATATATAGATATATATAAAATATATACATATATATATTCAGTTGTATTCCACATAGGAAAATGAAAAAAGGTATATCTCAGAAAAAATGCCCAAAACAGTTTTCGTCCTCCAATGGACCTCTTCTTGGAGCGTTTATTAAGGAAAGAGATAAAGTTTACAGTGCATGCGGCCAAGAAGGCCTAAAATGTTTTAAAAAACATACAGTTACCAAAAACTAGCAGTTTGAGCTACAAACTATTCAGCAGTAAAATAACAATAAAAACAAGAATAGCAGTTGAGCAAATGAAAAATACCAAAATATCTAACGAAGTAATACATCCATGAAACAGCCATAACTAAGACAGTACATATTAACAAGCCTATACTATATGATAGTTAATGGATAACATTATCCAATTTGTACTGACGTTTCATGACATGTAAGATAAAAGGATCTAATTTATACAAACCAGGCGATAAATTAAAATTTTTTCCTTTGCTGTGAACAATGCAAGCTGTCTCTATCAAATTTACTTTCAATAAAAACCTGTGCTCTTAAAACAAAATCTTTGACCCGAGCCAGTCAATCGGTGCATTACATAAACTACTATGAACACTAAAGCATTGCTCGTATTATTGTTCGTATATTATATTTATGATTTAAATGCGTTTTTTCGAGTGTCTTCCCAGATTGTCCTATATAAAAACTACCGCACTTGCATGGGATCTTTATATGACTCCTTCATTGTTCTCCGGACTATTATGAATTAAAGTTTTTCCAATGGTGCTAGGATATGAAAAAGTTGTACTAAAACCAAGTAACTTTAGGGGGTAGACTATAGATTCTAATGTGGGATGGTATGGGAAACATATAAAATCCAGTTTTCTTTTTCTCCTCAGTCCGGAATTTATCAATGAGGAACTAGAATTTATATATTCAAGTTGGTATTGAAAATAATTTTAAATTGGAAGGTTAAGATATTGATTACAGTCTAAAGTTAGCACGAAAAACATTTTATTTCATATGATTTTATATATATATGCACAGCTATAATATATATATATATATATATATATATATATATATATATATATATACGATATATTACACACATACACATATGTACACTCTTATATAATATATATCATATATATATAATATATATATATATATATATATATATATATATATATATATATATACACACGTATATTATATATGCATACATACATACATACATGCACACATTACAACTCTACGTAAATACTCAAATATTCTAATGCATAATAAAACCAACATTTCACAGGCCGATACGTCTTCCCGTAAAAGTATATCTGTATATCTGC
>NC_061104.1:30000-31971 GCF_015104395.2 Macrobrachium nipponense
CTACTTCAGAGATGCTTCTTGGGCATGTTTCTCGTCATAGCGGTGTGTCACGACGCGACGGTAGAGTGCGAGCATGTTGAACAACGATTCACTCACTATCGATCTTTCAAAGTCATTTTTAAAGAAATGCCACAAAGTAGGGTCAAGGATTTGTACAAACCAGAAAGTTGGGGTAAGGATATTCTGGCCGTCGTTGGTATGATTAATCTCTTTCTTTCTCTTTATAAATGTATTTAAGATTACATCTAATAACTGTAGATCAGTTAGAAATTGCCATTTTTGACGTAGCCCGAATTAACTCATGTTTCTGATATAGTCTTCTGCAGGAGACTTGGCTTCTGGTCCAAGAATCAGACTACCTGGATAGAATAATTCTGAATTTGCATTATTATGCAGTTTCCCAGTTGATTTATCGAGGGAGTTGTTGGCTGGTCGTCCTTATGGGGGGCGTTGCTTTCTGTACCGAAAGGGCCTTGCCTCTTGTATACAGCGAGTGGACATCTCAGATGACAGACTAATTTGTATTGACGTGTCTATAGAGGAAGTTGTATGAGGATTATCAACTGTTATCTTCCATACTCGGACGGACAAAATGATACAGAGTATACTGATTGTTTAGCAAAATACATGTCTTATGTCAGATCACCAAATGGAAAGGGTTTTGTAGTTGGTGATTTTAACGCTCACCCTGAATCACGGTTGGTAACGAGCTGAAAGACTTGCACCCATTACGATTATATTGGTGATGTTGTGGTGATGGCCCTTCGACTCTTACACTTCGGTGAGTGACGCAACGGGCACACCCACCCGTTGGTTAGACACCTTGTCTGCCCTCCTAGTCTTCTAACGCACATTAACAATATGTGTGTGTTGCATTCCATTATTGGGTCAGACCATCGTCTTCTTTCATTTTCTTTGAAGGTATCGCAGCAACCTACGCTGTACAAACGAATGACGGTAGTCAGACGAAGTTTTATCTCGGGGATTCTACTGGCATACAGAGGTAAATTGGAAGAAGCTTTGAAAAACATTGAGTTGCCTTTGGAAACTCTACAATGCAACACAAGATCATGTCAAACGAATATCATTTTAGAGCTATTGAGAATTTCTTTTGGACATAATTAGTGCACTTCAGCGGTCGTCTGAGTCCAAGGAGACGAATCACAGAGGTTTCACATATTCCTTTGTTGAATGACTTTGTAAAGGAATTCCATCATGAAGCACGAGATGACTATTTAGCATGGAAGGAATCTGTAATCCAAGGGAGGGATATTTCTATGATAAAATGAAATTTTGTAAAGCTCAGTTCAAAGGGATGTTCAGATTTTGTAGGGAAAATGAGGAAGAAATTAGATCAAATAAAATTGCTACAAATCTTAATGTGATATGAAGACTTTTGGAGAGAAATACAAATAAGAAAAGAAAATCCCCGAACCTTCTTACCTGACTAATAAATAATGTGAGTGGTTATGAAAACATTGCCGAGTTATGGAAAGAACATTATTCTGAGCTGTTTAACGACCTACTCATCTTGTTCCAGACCCAATGGAAAATCAAGGTCAGCGAGATGTTACAGGGACAAATGTCAATGAAATATCGAATGCTTTAAATTCTTTGAACACTTCAAGTAGCCCTGGACATGACGGGCTGACCCTTCAGCACTTGACTGAGGCTCATCCGGTACTTAGAGTTTTACTAAGTTTATTCGTCACTTCCTGTTTCTGTCATTCCTACTTACCGAGAGCTCTTATTCTGGTTATTACTCTCCCCTTTGATTAAAAATAAAAATGCGGACCACAGTGACATATCCAATTATAGGCCGATTGCTCTAGCCACTGTTATCTCAAAAGTTTTGGAAGCGATTATATTGGAGAGCTGCAAAGAGCACTTATTGTCAAGTGACAACCAATTCGCTTACAAATCCAATCATGGAACGGAAATGCCAGGTCATATTCTTAAACACGTAACCGA
>NC_061104.1:37471-48238 GCF_015104395.2 Macrobrachium nipponense
CTCTTGGTGTTTTATATATTCTCCTCCTTCCATTATTTCCAGGTATTTGTATCCTGTCTCATCTATGTGTTTGATGTTGCTCCCATCTGGTAGCTTTATCCCTTCAGTTCTCGTTACTTTGCCTTTTTGTATGTTGACTAAGGCGCATTTTTCTATTCCAAACTCCATCCTGATGTCCCCAGATACAATCCTTACAGTCTGGATTAGGGTATCTATTTCCTTGATGCTCTTACCATACAGCTTGATGTCGTCCATGAACATCAGATGGTTGATTTTGTTGCCTCTTTTCTTGAGTTGGTACCGGCATCCATCTTCTGTAGTACTTTTGTCATGGGAAATCATGGCTACTACGAAGAGTAGTGGGGACAGTGAGTCGCCCTGGAAGATCCCTCTCCTGATAATTAACCTCTGCTAGTCTTATTCCAGAGCTTGTAAGTATTGTATTCCAGTTGCGCATTGTATTTTTGAGGAAGCTGATGGTATTTTCCTCTGCCCCCATATATTTTCAGGCATTCTATTAGCCATGTGTGTGGTATCATGTCGAAGGCTTTCTTATAGTCTATCCATGCCATGCTTAGGTTGGTTTGTTCCTCTCCTACTGTTCTTCATTACCATTTTGTCTATCAGGAGCTGGTCTTTTGTGCCCCTACACTTCCTTCTGCAGCCTTTCTGTTGGTAGGGGATGGTGTTTGTCTCCTCTAGGTAGTTGTATAGCCTTTCACTGATGATACCTGTTAGTAACTTCCACATTATTGGTAGGCAGGTGATAGGCCTGTAGTTACTGGCTATATTTCCCTTACTCTTGTCTTTTTTTGTACTAAGGATGTTCTTCCTGTGGTCATCCATTTGGGGCTGGTGATTTGAGATACAATGCTGGAGTTTTTGGTTCTGCTATTCGTGGATGTAGGCCTTGAAGTTTTTGAGCCAGTATCCATGGACTTCATCGGGACCTGGGTTTTCCAGTTTGGCATTTTCTGAGTTGGTGTCTGACGTGTCTGTCGTTGATCTCTTTGCCTCTTTGTTTTATTCTCCCTGTTTCTTCTTCCTTGACTTCCTGGAGCCATGTTGCATGTTTGTTGTGTGATACCGGATTGCTCCATATGTTTTCCCAGAGTCTCTTACTTGGTTCGGCTTCAGGAATTTCTGGGTGGTTGTCTTCCCCTCTTAGTTGGCTGTATAGTCTTTTTTTTCTGGTGGTTCCGAATAGTTTGTTTCGTTGGTATCCCTTATTCCTGTTCATGTACCGTTGGATCTTGGTGTGCTTTGGCCTTAAGCCTCTGTTTTACATCTTCTATTGGTTGTTTTTAGTCCCCTCTCTTGTACTTTGTATTTCTCGTTGAGTTCCTCCCTTGTTTTCTTGCTTCTTAGCCTTTTTTCTGCCATCTCTTTCAGTTTACTCAAGTCAGATCTCATCACCATGATTTGCTTTTCCAGGCGCCTTTTCCAAGGAGGTTGCTGTTTTTGGTTTCTGTCGGGTTGGTTGTGACGGTGGTGTGGTGTTCGAATCCCCATCAGTTTCTGCTACTAATCTTGCTCCTGCATATGTCAAGTTATTTGTTTCTGTGATACTGGTGGTGTTGATTAGGCCCATTATTTCATTGACCTCACTTGTTTTCTCCCTTAATTTCTTGGTGTGTAGGCTTTCATGAAAGGGATCTTTGTTCTCTCTGTATCTGGCTCCATCCATTGTCTAATCTTTCCTACCAATTCCGTCCTCTCTGTTACTTCGTCGGTGTTTCTTCGTGTGTCGTTGTGTTTGATACTCATCCTCCCTGTCGTCTTCTGTGGCATCGTCTCTCAGTTCGTCTTCGTGTAATTCGTTGTCTGTGTGACATTTCCCTTTCCAGTTCTTATTATTATTATTATTATTATTATTATTATTATTATTATTATTATTATTATTATTATTATTGTTATTATAATAATAATAATAATAATAATAATAATAATAATAATAATAATAATAATAATAATAATAATAATAATAATAATAATAATAATAATAATTATTATTATTATTATTATTATTATTATTATTATTATTATTATTATTGTTATTATTCAAAGAAAACTCATAATCGCATGAGTCAATAAAATGGGAAAGTAAGAATCCAGTAGTTTGATTTTGTTAATTCTAAATAACAAAATCAAGCAGGCATACTATTGTCTATTTACTTTTCCATTATTTATCATTATTATTTTTTTTTTTGCTCTATCACAGTCCTCCAATTCGACTGGGTGGTATTTATAGTGTGGGGTTCCGGGTTGCATCCTGCCTCCTTAGGAGTCCATCACTTTTCTTACTATGTGCACCGTTTCTAGGATCACACTCTTCTGCATGAATCCTGGAGCTACTTCGCATCTAGTTTTTCTAGATTCCTTTTCAGGGATCTTGGGATCGTGCCTAGTGTCCCTATGATTATGGGTACAATTTCCACTGGCATATCCCATATCCTTCTTATCGTCTATTTTCAGATCTTGATACTTATCCATTTTTTTTCCTCTCTTTTCTCTTCAACTCTGGTGTCCCATGGTATTGCGACATCAATGAGTGATACTTTCTTCTTGATTTTGTCAATCAACGTCACGTCTGGTCTATTTGCACGTATCACCCTATCTGTTCTGATACCATAGTCCCAGAGGATCTTTGCCTGATCGTTTTCTATCACTCCTTCAGGTTGGTGCTCGTACCACTTATTACTGCAAGGTAGCTGATGTTTCTTGCACCGGCTCCAGTGGAGGGCTTTTGCCACTGAATCATGCCTATTTTTTGTACTGGTTCTGTGCAAGTGCCGACATTCGCTTGCCTATGTGGTTTATGGTTTCATTTTTCGTATTCCACTTCCTACATATGGGACAGATGTTATTTCCGTCTATCGTTCTTTGAACATATCTGGTTCTTAGGGCCTGATCTTGTGCCGCTGTTATCATTCCTTCAGTTTCCTTCTTGAGCTCTCCCATCTGTAGCCATTGCCACGTGTCATCACTGGCTAGTTCTTTAGTCTGTCTCATGTATTGTCCGTGCATTGGTTTGTTGTGCCAGTCCTCTGTTCTGTTTGTCATTCTCCTGTCTCTGTATATTTCTGGGTCTTCGTCTACTTTTATTAGTCCTTCTTCCCATGCACTCTTTAGCCACTCGTCTTCACTGGTTTTCAGATATTGCCCCAGTGCTCTGTTCTCGATGTTGACGCAGTCCTCTATACTAGTAGCCTCTTCCTCCTTCCTTTCGTGTTATGTATAGTCTGTCCGTATTTGCTCTTGGGTGTAGTGCTTTGTGTATTGTCATATGTTTCCTGGTTTTCTGATCTATGCTGCGGAGTTCTGCCTTCGTCCATTCCACTATTCCTGCGCTTTATCTGATTACTGGCACTGCCCATGTGTTTATGGCTTTATCATATTTCTGGCGTTGAGTTTTGACTTGAGTATCCGCCTTGAGTCTCCGCATATGTTCTTTCCTGATCGTGTCCTTCATCTCTTGGTGTTTTATATCCCCTCCTTCCATTATTTCCAAGTATTTGTATCCAGTCTCATCTATGCGTTTGATGTTGCTCCCATCTGGTAGCTTATCCTTTCAGTTCTTGTTACTTTTGGCGCTTTTGTATGTTGACTAACGGCGAACATTTTTTCTATTCCAAACTCCATCCTGATGTCCTTAGATACAATCCTTACAGTCTGGATTAGGGTATCTATTTCCTTGATGCTCTTACCATACAGCTTGATGTCGTCCATGAACATCAGATGGTTAATTCTGTTGCCTCTTTCTTGAGTTGGTACCCGGCATCCATCCTCTGTAGTACTTTTGTCATGGGAATCATGGCTACTACGAAGAGTAGTGGGGATAGTGAGTCGCCCTGGAAAATCCCCCTCCTGATATTAATCTCTGCTAGTCTTATTCCAGAGCTTGTAAGTATTGTATTCCGGTTGCGCATTGTATTTTGAGGAAGCTGATGGTGTTTTCCTCTGCCCCATATATTTTCAGGCATTTCTATTAGCCATGTGTGTGGTATCATGTCGAAGGCTTTCTTATAGTCTATCCATGCCATGCTTAGGTTGGTTTTCCTTCTCCTACTGTTCTTCATTACCATTTTGTCTATCAGGAGCTGGTCTTTTGTGCCCCTACACTTCCTTCTGCAGCCTTTCTGTTGGTGGGATGGTGTTTGTCTCCTCTAGGTAATTGTATAGCCTCTTCACTAATGATACCTGTTAGTAAACTTCCACATTATTATTGGTAGACAGGTGATAGGCCTGTAGTTACTGGCTATATTTCCCTTACTCTTGTCCTTTTGTACTAAGGATGTTCTTCCTGTGGTCATCCATTTGGGTGCATGGTGATTTGAGATACAATGCTGGAGTTGTTCTTCTATTCGTGGGTGTAGGGCCTTGAAGTTTTGAGCCAGTATTCATGACTTCATCAGGACCTGGGGCTTCAGTTTGGCATTATCTTTAGTTGGTGTCTGACTGTCGTCTGTCGTGATGTCTGTGAATCTTTGTTTTATTCTCCCATGTTTCTTCCTTCCGACTTCCTGGAGCCATGTTGCATGTTTGTTGTGTGATACCGGATTGCTCCATATGTTTTCCCAGAGTCTCTTACTTGGTTCGGCTTCAGGAATTTCTGGGTGGTTTCTTCCCCTCTTAGTTGCCTGTATAGTCTTTTCTGGTTAGTTCCGAATAGTTTGTTCTGTTGGTATCCCTTATTCCTGTTCATGTACCGTTGGATCTTATGTGCTTTGGCCTTAAGCCTCTTTTTTACATCTTCTATTGTGTTGTTTAGTCCCCTCTCTTGTACTTTGTATTTCTCGTTGAGGTTCCTCCCTTGTTTTCTTGCTTCTTAGCCTTTTCTTTGTCATCTCTCTCAGTTTACTCAAGTCAGATCTCATCACCATGATTTGCTTTTCCAGGTGCCTTTTCCAAGGAGGTTGCGGTTTTGTTTTGGTTTCTGTTGGGTTGGTTGTGCTGGTGGTGTTGGTGTTCGTATCCCCATCAGGTTCTGCTACTAATCTTGCTCCTGCATATGCCAAGTTATTTGTTTCTGTGATACTAGTGGTGTGTATTATGCCCATTATTTCATTGACCTCACTTGTTTTCTGCCTTAATTTCTTGCCGTTGTAGGCTTTCATGGAGGGGATCTTTGTTCTCTCTCTATCTGGTTCCATCCATTGTCTAATCTTTTCCAGTAGTTTGATTTTGTTATATATTTTAAATAACAAAATCAAGCAGGCATACTGTTGTGGATTTACTTTTCCATTATTATTATATTATTATTATTATTATTATTATTATTATTATTATTATTATTATTATTATTTATTATTATTATTATTATTATTATTATTATTATTATTATTATTATTGAATATAGGTAGACCCTCCTTAAAAATTATGGGACCATTAATTCAATTCAACTTATTATTATTATTATTATTATTATTATTATTATTATTATTATTATTATTATTATTATTATTATTATGATTTACTTAAAATAACTCACGTGTCATGCACTACGCGAGGAAATTACTGACGAGCCCGAAGCTGTTAAAACCAAAAGCTATTTATATTTGTCTTTTTTTTTTTTTTTTTTTTTTTACAATACAGAAAAAAAGATAAAACATGAAAAAATATCCAAATTCCAGAGGTCTTTTTTCAGCTCTCTTTCGTATGCAAATACCACAGGGATGTAACCAGTCATTATGAAGAGTCGAAAAAGATGTTTCTTTTGAGACCTTCCAAGACCTGTTTATAAACTTCTCTCGCACTATTTAAAAGAAACGCGAGGGGGTTGAGATTTCTAGAAGTGGTTTGGTGTAGATTTGGGAGTACGTGTGTTTGTATGTTTGGTTATAAGGGAACATTTGTATTTGTTCCAAAGGATCTTTATTCCTTACACCGTTGGACTGTGGAACATCCTCCCAGAGGAAGTCGTGCAATTGGAACATTTTAATACATTTTTATCTATTTATCAATTTATCTTTTCTTACTACTTCCTAATGAACACTAGAATATCTTACTTTTATGTGTGGCAATAAAAAGAAAAACTTGACAAAAAATTAACTAAAAA
This sequence comes from Macrobrachium nipponense, assembly GCF_015104395.2. Classification (NCBI taxonomy): domain Eukaryota; kingdom Metazoa; phylum Arthropoda; class Malacostraca; order Decapoda; family Palaemonidae; genus Macrobrachium; species Macrobrachium nipponense. The sequence continues at coordinate 43,530 of NC_061104.1, forward strand.
AAGGAATATACACAAACTGATATTAGAACGTTCACGATGAAAATCAAAATAAAAGCAAACACAAATTAAATTGATTTAAAATAAAAAAAAATTGAAATTCCAGACAGAACCCAAAAAAAGAAAAATTCACATCATCTCATTTGTTCCTTCTCTCTCTCTCTCTCTCTCTCTCTCTCTCTCTCTCTCTCTCTCTCTCTCTCTCTCTCTCTCCAACAGCCTCCTCGCGTTAAACATGGAATGCCAATGTTGCCCGGGCCGGAACGCCAGGTGCCGAAATTTCTCACGAAATTCACCTTCCTCGGAATGATGAAAAAGTCAAATCCCCAAGCAATGACGAGGAAGAAAGTGAGTGACGTGTGTATACATGTGTGTATGTATGTATTATATATATGTGTATATATAGGTATATAGATAAACTCATATACACTGTGATCCCTGGGATTAAGATTACAGATAACCATTCATTGAAAAATATGGTTATGTCAAACAATAGTCTTCTTATGGAAGACTTCTAATGTAAAAAAATTATTTTGTTTCTAGTAAAAATGATGATTTTCAGGGCTTTTCAAACTCTCTAAAGTACTAAAGTACTTTTATATTACAGTAGAAGACATTCATATATATATATATATATATATATATATATATATATATATATATATATATAATTTATATATATATAATAATGGCTATTACTGTTATTCAACAGTGCTTCAAGAAGTTTAAAATGCTCATAAAAGCATTATTTACACGACAAAACCACGACACACTGACACACAGAGACACACACACAAACTCACGCGTCCCATTCAGACGAGAGAGTCGCGTTTTGAATACAGATCGCGACAATTAGACCCCCAATTTCGAACGACCCCCCTGGGCCACATTACCGAAGACCTCCGGAGATGTTACGTAATTGCAAGGCGATTTGCAAGATGCTGAGGAGGGTAGGGAGAGAGGGAGAGAGGGAGGGAGGGAGGGAGAGCGAGAGGGGAGAAGGGAGGGGAGGCGATAGTATCAGCTTCTCGCGTGGAGATGAAGTGGCGCTTGGGCGGCTTACTCGGATATGTCACTCGGAGAATTTGGGAGTTTTGGTGATGATGCCGTTCTTGGTTTCGCTGTTTGACGAAGACGAGGAGGATAGAAGGTAGTGGGTCTCATTTTCGTGTGTGGGAAAGGAAACAAAGTAGTGATGATTGCTCATAGTAAAAAAAAAAATAAATGAAAAATAAATAAAAAAAGTTCCGCGTTGGACGAGGGGTTTTCGCGCTCGGCCACTAATCCGGTGGCCAACGCGGGATCAGAGGAATTTATTTCTGGTGAAAGAAATTCATTTCTCGATATAATGTGGTTCGGATCCCACAATAAGCTGTAGGTCCCGTTTCTAGTTGACAAATTGGTTCCTAGCCACGTAAAAATATCTAATCCTTCGGGCCAGCCCTAGGAGAGCTGGTAATCAGTTCAGTGGTCTGGTTAAACTAAGATATGCTTAATTTTTTATTTTGCTTCGCGTTCAAACGAAAACGAGGAGTAAAGAAGGTAGTGAGTCTCACTTTCGTGCGTGGAAATGAAACAGAGTCGTAATGGTTGGTCATAGTACCATAAAAAATAAATAAATAAATAACACAGTAAATCTTACTTTTGCGTGTGGTAAGGGAAAGAAAAGAAGTAATACTTACTCATAGTACCAAAAAAAAAAAAAAAAAAAAAAACAGTGTATCTTACTTTCGTTCGTGGTAATGAAAAGAAGCAATACTCGCTCATAGTATCACAAACAAATAAACAAACGGTAATAATGGCTCATAGCTCCACAATAATGAAAAGTGATAATTGCTTATAGGACTAAAGAAAATTAATTAAAAAGAAAACAGTAATAACTGCGCATAATAACGACAAAATAAACAGAAATGTATCTAACACCATATCACGGGAAAGGAAATGGTTTTGGAATCGAGTTGTCAGACTGACATATTACCCATCATTGTAAATGGATGATGAATCCAGGTTTGAAACCGAGATATTACTTACAATGAAAAATGGACATTCTTCTACCATCAAGGAAACCGTTATGTATTCTTCATATTCATTGTACAAATATCTTGCATATGGTTAATCGAGTTCCATAAAGACGAAATATAGAAAATAGATGAAATGAACTTTTACTAATTAATAAAATATATATGAAATCTTAAATTTTAACGAAGAGCAAAGATACATAATAAAACAATTAATTAATAAAATTTAAAAAATTAGTTTAAGAATTCAATACAAAATATACCAGGATGACAATGTAAAATTCATATAGCGATATAATAGAGACGATTGTTACTTAAATACTAAATATGAATAAAAGAAATTGGAAGAAAGATAGATAATAAAACAATAAATGTGCATAGTCGTAAATAAAAAGATATAAAGACAAAAATAAATGGTTTAAGGATTTAATAGAAAATATACCAGGATGAAAATTAAATTATAAAAAATTAAGGATAAATATAAGACATACCAATGAGGAAAACAAAGTTAAAACAGGCGAAATAAAAATAGACCAGGATAAAACGTAAATAAAGCGATAGAAAGCGAAAGAGAAAGTATTTTCGAAAGGTTTCAGAAAATACATCAAAGGGTCAAACCAGAGTCAATTTGTTTCGGGTTTTTAAAAAAAAAAAAAAAAAAAAAGGAAAAAAAAAAAAAAGAAAAAAAAATAAGAACAAAATAAATAAAAAAACGAAAATTAAAAAAAACAAAAGGAAAAATAATAATCCTTTACTTTTGCGAAGGGCAAAAGTTGATCTTTACAGAAGAAGAAGAACAAGAAGAACAAGAAGAACAACAACAACAAGAGTTACATAACGATAATTACCATAACATAATATTAAATCTGTAATTACTTCACGTATCCTCATTAATGTCACGAGTCAGATCCCTCAATCTGTAGTCTCTGATTCACTCACTCAAAAGAAAAAAAAAAAAAAAAAAAAATTTATCTATGATATTCCTGAATGAAATGTGAAACAATTGTAAATGTATAGTTGGTTTATCCCATAAGAATAATTTACCCAAATCACAGTCGACACAAGCTGTTAGCTTTAACAATCCACAAACGAAAAATAAATAAATAAATAAATAAATAAATAAATAAAATAAATAAACAACCAAAGATACCTCTCATTTCGGACGGATACTAAAATCTTAATAAGCGCTTTGAACAGTCGTAACCCCCCCCCCCCACCCCCCCCCCCCCCCTCAAAATACTTATAACCTTCACAAAACGCTAAAAACCATCCCTACGTCTTTAGCTATAAAGGACTTTATGACTACGGGTTACTAAGCTAAAGTGTTTGCCACCCTGTTCCGTAATAGGAACAGTTTATAGGCTCTTGTTCGATGTTACATAGGAGGGAGTTTGTATAGAAGAACAGCCCCCCCGCCCACCCCCAAACTCTCATTTCGCTTTTGTTCCTTTCCCGTTGGGGAATTTTTATTGCTCTTTTTACCCCTTCGCCTTCTTTTTTTTGGTGGTGGGGGGGGGGGGGTGGGGGGGGGGGGGGCGGGCGCCCCCATAAGAACATTGGAGGGGGTAAGCTCGGTATAGTCATCTTTTAAAAGTAAGCCCCATAAAGCTGCTCTCTTCTTTTAATAGAGTGGCTCTAGGGGGGCGGGGATGGGGTGAGGGAGAGGGGGGGGGGGACGTATGGAGACGCGAATTTTTTTTTTTTTATGTTTTTTTATGTGTCTGCTGACTATGATGACTTTGCTTCCGGGAGGCTCGGATGCGGGGGGGGGGGGGGGGGTGGGGTGGGGGGGAGTTCGAGATGTACTAATGTTAGGTTTTAGGATTTAAAATTTTTATTTTTCTGTCTTCCTTCTGTCTCTGTTATTTTTGTACGTAATATAGGCAGAAGAATCCATCATTTTTTATTTTTCTACCCTTTCCTATTTTTGTGTTTTTTGTTTTTCCTGTTCTCTCTAAGATACAGTTATTACATAATAATTTTTTTTCTGGTTTCTTTCTGTCTCTGTTCTGCATAAATTGTTTTTTTTTGGTACGTTATATAGGCAGAAGAATGTATAATCTTTTTTCATTTTTCAGCCATTTCCTATTTTTTTTTTTGTTTTTTTTTTTTGTCCTGTTCTCTGTAAGATACAGTTATTACATAATAATTTTTTTGTCTTCTTTCTGTCTCTGTTCTACCTAAATTGGTTTATTTGTACGTAATATAGGCAGAAGAATGTATAATTTCCTTTTATTTTTCTGCCATTTCATATTTTATTTTTATTTTTTATGTTCTCTGTAAGATACAGTTATTATATGATCCACAAAGAGGAATGATATATATCCCTTTTAATTTTCTTTAGCCTTTTCAATTTTTTAATTTTTTTCTGTGCTATTCAGTTGATTATATATGAATACACAAGAGGAATGGAAATATTTGTATATGGCCCTATTCTCATTATTTTTTATCCATGTTCTAATCTAATTCTAGAAAAAAAAATTCTGTCAATTTCTGCACTAATTGGTCGCTCGGTTCTCTTAAAATGGATTATTATGTAATTACAGTTATTACATAACAACATGCAGGGAAGCAATGACATATTGTCTTTTTAAAACTTTCTGCCATTTTCTGTCTTATCTCGTCCCCCTTCCCCTGTTAATTCTGTATGAAGTGAGCATATCAACAACAAATCAGAAAAAATAAGCTATATCT